>NC_070638.1:4095301-4120037 GCF_947347685.1 Pleuronectes platessa
GGCTGTGCTCGGGGACACAGAGGAGGAAACGTTAGATGTAAAACAAACAGCTCAGACAGATTCACCTCACACTGAAGGAAACAGAGAAAACAGATTAAGATGTGTTGTCTACTCCTGGAGTCTTTGCCTCAGACTCACTGGGGTGCTGTGAAATTAATGACAGAAAACCGCTGTGCTGCTGGTGGTGGAGGTGGTGGTGGTGGTGGTGGTGGTGAGCATGAAAGCATCAGATGCCTCCTTCTGCTCTGAGAGAATTATTAAAGTGCTGGTTGCCAGACGCAGATGAGATCAGTGGAAGCCCCTCGCCGTGAGGAGGAGGCGGGGAGATGGCCGCAAGACACAGGAGGTGGGGGGGGGGGGGGGGGGATATGTCTTTTTTGTTGCTTTTGCTATCTAGGACCATCTGCCTCGTCATTTGGGTGTTGGGGTATTTTTCCTGCGTGTGCGACAGGGGACGATGCTGCGAGCAGGATGACAGATGTTTTCCACATGTGGTGCGACAGTGGACACAGCAGCCGTCATGCTAACAGGCCACAGAGTCTGCAGGGAACCAAGTCACAGATTTAGACACAGGCCTCGTCCTCGTCCTCGTCCTCGTCCTCGTCCTCCTCGTCCTCCTCCACCTCGTCCTCGTCCTCGGTTACGTTTGTTTTATAATTCACACAGAGCTTCTGACTCATGTTATTCTTAACCGCAGCATATTTAACGTGCAGAATTAGAGCCGGGCTTAAAAGTTCTATGAATCACTAAATAACTTATGGAACTTTAATTATGACATGAGAAAAGTCTTTACCTCTGTGACAGTTATAGTTTGCTCACACACATTAAGAGTCATCATGTATCATGTAGTTGATGAAGGAACAAGTTCAGAAGTAAGAGATGTGAGATTTCAGTTCTATTATCATCAGAATAAATCATCTCCAAAACCCACAACTTATAATTAGACACATTAGACATCGACACATAATTTTAAAGGGTAAAATATAATTAAGCAGTTGTGAACAATAATAGTTTAACCATAAACTTGACTACAAATAAATATACAAAACTTGAAAATGATATTCAACAATAATGATCATATTCTTTAATATTACACACATTATCTGAATCACCCTCTTACTACAGTCATACTAAATAAATACTTCTTCAATCCAGAGGAAGAAGGACACAGTTAATATCATAACTCAATATTGCAAGCTGTAAAGTTGCTTCTGAAGTCGTGAGCTTCACTAAACATTTGCCTTTCTGCAGGTTTTACCATTTTAAACCAGCGTGATACTAAAGACTGGTTTTCCAGTGTGCTTGCTCAGTGGTTTGTGTCCTCCCAGCAGTGTTTTTCAGTCAGCACCAGTAAACATGCAGATCTGAGGTCTGTTTAATACTGTAAGTCAACAGCAGAAGTCAGTGGAGCTCGGTGTCATCGCGCCCGCAGCCGTGGACCTAACAAAGAGGCCGGTGTGGGAGGATGATGCTGAACAAATGGGAGACGTGGGCGTTGGTTCAGAGGCCTGAGGACAGACGAGCACTTTACTCTCTGTGTGCAACCAGGACCTCAAACACCTCCACTCATCGTTTTACATTTCAGGAAGAGAGACGGCCGGCCGGGGGGGGCAGTGGTGTGACTGGTGCTCGTGTTTGTGTTTGATATGCTGCGATTTTTATTTTTCATTTTTAAAATACTCCAAGACACTATGTTGCAGTCCATCAATGGGGATCAGGCTCAGTTTCAAACGCTGCTTTCTAATATAATAACAACACTAATGACCCATGAAGCATCTGCACAAGGTGACAGGTTCATCATTTCATCAAACACATCAGACGTTTCCAGACTGAACAGAATCTAGATTGTGGCCAGACTCATATTTGTTATCCAGATTGGATAATATCTGAATAGAAATGGGATCTCACTTTAGAAAAAGTCTGAATAACGTCGACAATCCTGCAGAATAAATAAATCATCAGCAGCCGCGGCTCATTTTCAGGCTCTGACATTTTTCCGGGACACTTGAGGGAATAGAATTCTCCTATTTTCATTGTGTCACGGTTGTGTCGGCACCGAGTCTTGTGTTCGCTCCCTCCTGGTCTCCATCATCGCTAAAGTGGGGCACGGTTTGACTGAGCTCGCTGTTCCCTGGATTATTCAGCCGATACTTCACTTTACAAAACCCACTGTGCGATGTATGAGTGCCGTGTCACGGCTGTCGGCTGTTTGCTGGAGCGTCTGCCTCCACACGGGGAGTTAGAACCTCTCTGTCCATCTCTTAACCAGCCGTCTGTCCTCCGTCCTCTCGTATATACTGGCATCTGCTTTCTGAGGACAGCCAGGCCGTTAACTGGGAGGAGTGGGGAGGGCAGAGAGCAGAGGGTCAGAACAGAGAGAGCGACAGAGAGAGGAATGAACAGAGCAGGAGGTGAAGGAGAAGAAGAAGAAGAGTTGACATTGTGGAGGGAAACGGATAAAAGAGATCGAGTGTGAACGGGAGAATAGAGAAGAAGAAAAAAAAACATTGGACAGTGAGAAAATTTGAAAGAATATTGAACCAGAAACAAAGACTCCCGAGAGGAATAGAAATCCAATATCACGAGGCCCCGAAGGACGGAGGCACGAATGACTAATCCCTGAGAAAATAATACATTATTCATCACAAGAAGAAGAAGAGCGAAGAACGAACTTCCTTTTGGGATCCTTTAAAATAAAGGCGTTAACTGAGGCTGAGTAAAGCGCTGCAGAAGAACGTTAAGGATTTTTTCTGAATGAACATATTGATTGTAATGTCTCCAGCCCTCAAGGAAACCAAATGGTTCACACGCTTAAGACGGGTCGAAGACAAAGAGAAAGAATTAAAATAAGAACGTGCATTTCCTGAGTGAGACTGAGAGGATCCTGTGGTGCCGACTCCCCAGTGACCCCCCCCCCCCCCCCCAGATGTGTCTGCATTCATAAGCAGAAACTTAACAGAGATCAGGCAAAGGACCTAAAACATCTTTAAAAAGTCTCTGCTTGTGTTTAAAAACTTGAGACCTATGGATCCGTTGGTTGACGTTTACTTCTCTTCAATGAACTGAGTTCTCGCTGCTATCACTTGATTCTCTGGATGAGCTGAACCTCTGTGTGATGTTAGAGTAAAAAGCTTTTATTGCCGTTTTATAAAAGGAAGCAGTAGAAACTTCACCGGGGGCTACTTCTGAAAAACAGGTTTAAAATCCGACTAAGGACACAAACCGATAAAAGATGTTTTATTTTGTGGAGTCGTAACAGAAGTGAAGTCTGAGGCAGTTTTACTCCATTGAGAGGAATCGGCTCTGAGAGGAAACACTGCACTGAGTTTAACCTTCTGAGGAGTTTAAATGAAAGTTTGACAGAGGTTTAATGTAGAAGTTGTGTTTGTTCACCCGGTAGATTCTGCTTCCTGCTGCAGATCCTGTTTGTCTGGTCTGGAAAAGAACCTTCAGAACTCAGGAGTTGCTGTTAGAGGGAACGTTTAGATCACTGGAGATTTTCTGCTTCACAGATCTGTCTCAGTTTCCCAGTTTTTTATAAATGTTGCATTTGGAGAAGATGCAAATTTAAGAAATTGTCAATGCCGCTGTTTATTTCACCAGTAGCTGATATAAACAGATTCAAATCTCCATTGTTTAATGAATTGGCAAAAATGTAATTTCTGACGTCCTGGTTAAGGTTTGGATCACTGCCCTTAAGAAATGGAAGACAATGCAATGTCTTCATAACGTTAGCTGCACAAATGTGTGTGTGTTTGTGTGTTTAAAATGTGTTTTCCATTCTACACGTCAAACTAATGAAGTAGGTTAAAACTGAAGAGCAAGACAGGAGCTGAACGTCATCAGAGCGAAAAGCAAAAACAACAACAGCAGCTCAAAGGAATTAACAGCGAGTTTCTCTCAGATGTGACATCGTTCAAACAGACCTATGCATCTTTACTTCCTGGTTTATTATTGTTTTACATACTGGTAGCAAAAGTAAACACAACCAGACTTGAGGAAAGACAAATGTCTTCGGGGGCGCAGGTTGCAGAGGTCCTCTGCTCCCCCCCCCCCCCCCCCCCCCCCCCATGCTTCATGTTTGCTCTCGGCAGAATCAGGAAACGCTTCAGCGAGCTCACACGGCAGCGTTTCTCATTTGAATCAATACAATTAATTGCTGTGTTCCGTGTGAAAAGAAGAAATGTATTTTATTTTATTTTTAAAGCTGCTTTCTCCTCGACGCTCTGCTCAGGAGATTGTCACTGGT
This sequence comes from Pleuronectes platessa, assembly GCF_947347685.1. NCBI lineage: Eukaryota > Metazoa > Chordata > Actinopteri > Pleuronectiformes > Pleuronectidae > Pleuronectes > Pleuronectes platessa. The sequence continues at coordinate 4,099,551 of NC_070638.1, forward strand.
TTTGTCCCAGGGCTCCCATAAGCTGGTTCACTGGTGTTTTCTTCCTCTGCACCAAAATGGTAAAGACTTGTCTGGTGGCCTGTTCTCATATAGTTAAAAGTTAAATGTGCTCATATCTGGAGGATGAAAGAAGCATTGGAGGCAAGTTCATGTTGTCGGCCCTCAGATCAATGTTAAAGCAGAACATCTGATGAAGCAACTCTGAAGACAGTGGTTCCAGGGTTTGTGTGTTACATCAGAAAATGTGCAACTAGAGCTCTGCTCCACTGGCAGTTTCTTTGAGGCAGAACAGAAGAGGAAAAGATGAAGAGGGGGAAGAGAGAGATGGTTGATATCATGTCCACTGTCCTTTAAAAAGGGAGGAGACGTTGTTGGGTTCGATGAGAAGCTCGAGCTGGATTGAGGGTGAAGTAAGTGGATGGAGGACGGAAGCTGAAAGAACAGCTCGGATTTGTCCGAATGAAACAACAGCATTAATAAGAGTAATGGAAGGAACATGGAACCATTAAAACCATTAGAAACTCTTGTAAGTAGGGATGTGAAGCAAAAATCCCCCAAAGGACGATAAATACCAAACTAAGTCCGACTTCGGTTCCTGAGCTTTATACTGAAATAGCTCAGGCAGCATAAACATCCACACACGTGTCCAGTTAACATTAAACTTAACTCTGGTTCACAACAGTCCACACGTCAACGTCATGCTTAGAGCTAAATGGTAAATCATAAGTTATAATGCAAGTAAAACCAACCGATGTGTAGAAGTCTAAACATCTGAAAATGAAGAAATCATTTTCAATAATAATTTTGTAATAAGCCAGTGATTCAGCAGCTTTTTAAGGGAACAAAGCAGATGATGAACACAACTCAATTAGTTATAATCAGGAGAGAGAAGTGAGGCTTAAGAGTTAATTGGAAATTAATTGATTTGCTGCAGTGAGCATCGTAAAAAAAAAAGAATAGTTATGTGATGAGTCATTGGTGATCCCTCTTCACCGTGACATCATAATTCTGCTGATTAAAAGAAGAAGACTTCAGTCGTTAACGTTTCCTTCAAACTGTGATCGTTTGAAACCTAAATAAATAAAGTCTTCAGCTCTGTTTTTTTATTGAGTCTTAAATAACTTCCAATAAAGGAATAATTGAGGTTTAATCTGGAATAATATGAAACTAAAGCAGAATGAAATGATCCTTTTTGGCCACTTGAGAGAAACATAAACATTGTCAGCTGATAAAGTTGACGTGGTGAATATTCTACAAACTTCCAGAGATCTAGAGCCACATTAGCTTTCATTAGTTATGTGTCTGTCCTCCAGATAAAATCTATGTTCAATATTCTCTCTGATTTCATCTCTGTTTCCCCCCCCCCCCCAATTCCGGAGAGGAATATGTGGCTGCTGCTCCGAGCTGCGTGTTCACCAGCTGCTGTCTGACGTTGTGTGTCTGTTGTGTATTTATTAGAGCTTCCTCAGTGAAAACATCTGTCTGCCGCGACTCAGACTGACACTGATCAGAGCAGCGAGAGTGAAGCAAGACAACACGGTCACAGATCATCAAATCACATTGGATCTGATGGTTGGGGGGGGGGCACGTTAACCTGAAGGAAACTGATGTTAACTTCTTACTGGTGAAGGTCGAGATAACAGCTCAAAACCTTTCAACTGACTTCCGACCAATCAGAAACCAAGAGTTATCAATCTACCGAATCCTTACAGGTCAGTAGGTGGCGATGGAGGACAGAGCCAGGCTAGCTGTTTCCCCTTGTTTTCAGTCTTTATGCTTCGCTAACCTAGCTGGCTGTAGCCTACAAATATGTGAGTGGAAACGTTCAATGACTCTTTGTAAAGATCAACAGCTCACAAAAGGGAAGCCAGAACATCTAGATCGCCCCCTGCTGGTTGGCTGCAGTGTACCATAAATCAGGTAAAATACAACGGTAATGAACAACTCACAATCCGAGGCGAATTACACTCCACTAGTTGTTCTTGATAGGCGTCGTTTCATATTTGTGCGGCTGCAGAGGCATCGTAAAGCGAAGTTCAACTGATACACTTGTCAGGGTTTAGTTTCTCGCTTACAATAACACACACACACACAGACACATACACAGACACACACACACATGAGTGGCTGCCCTGCTGTGAATGTCAAGAGCGAATTATTGAACAGTTTCGTCTGCAGTGGAGACTCGGGCTGATCCAGGGCCAGTTCTCCGCGGCTCTTTAGCCTCTGGCGCTCGGCAGGTAAAGCACAACAAGCTCCAGCTCAGTGAGACTCGGGGGATTATTTACTTAGACCCCTCTCAGAGCGTCTGACTTCATTTCTCAAACACCCTTCACTTCCCAGCGCCGCAGCATCCGAGCATGTCAGTCCCAATCACTCCCGCCTCACTTGTCTCCGGCTCGTGTTGCAAGGAGCAGTAACAGGGATTGATCCGAGAACAGTCTGCTTCTCGCCTTCTGGTCTTTTTTCTTTTTTTCTTATCCAGCTCTGGTTTTGAGCCCAAACACAATTTATTTTGTTTCATTTTTCAAGCAGGCTGTGACAGCGGGGACTATAAAAGGCTCGGTGAAAAGAAGCCAGGCTGCGCCGTGCGAGACCTCATGACACCTTTGTTTGCCGTCTCTGAGTAAAAAGCTGTTTTTTCTGCTTTAATAAAACAAGCAAATTGCATTCCCTCTGTCCTCGGGCCCTGGTTGTTATTCACCGCCTGCCGGAGCAGCTTCTCCCCTCGCTGCCTTATCTCTCTTTTAAATTGGCCACACAATAACAACGTCCCTTTTCTACAAACTTGTCCCATTGTAATTTTCCTGTAGGTAAACATGTCGCCTGTTCCACGTCCACTTCCTGCTTTGAGATCTTGGTTATCAGGTCAGCAGGTCCCGCCCACTTTTATTTACTCCAGCAGGCTTTTCTGCTCCAGGACATTCAGCTCTCCACTGGGGATGTTTGTGTAAATATATGAATGTGTGTGTGTCTCTCTGTGTGTGTGTGTGTGTGTGTGTGTAAGAGCCTGGGTGTCTGCTGTTAGCGTGGCAAATGGCTGATGAATAATGCAAGGTAATAGTGATGTGTTGACAGCTCTGACAGCTGAGAGCTGCCGAGCTGTGTATCAGCGATAATGTGCCATTTCCCGCCTCTGCTCCTCGGCTCCCTTATTACGACAAATTGTAGTTTCTGAAATTTCGCCTCCCCGTGGCCCCAGTGTGTGCACTGTGTGTGTGTGTGTGTGTGTGTGTGTGTGTGTGTGTGTGTGTGTGTGTGTGTGTGTGTGTGTGTGTGTGTGTGTGTGTGTGTGTGTGTGTTTACTGGTCCATCCAAACTCAAAAGCCAAAGTACCCTTGAAGCCCTAATCACACATTTAAAAGTAATGACGTTTTTGGTTTGCTGATTGGATTCTAAATTAATATCTGTTTGTCCCTGTGTGGTCATGATAGTGTCCTACTGTACATACACAACCAATGTAGGAACAGACAAAATCATAAAGTATATGTCGCTGTAAATACTCATATTTAATTGAAGACCAACATTTACACGTATTTAACATCGATTTGAATACTTGTCCAACTGTGACTCTTCTTTTTAGGTCCTGAGGTAAAACGCGTCTTTAGCTCTTTAATGCTTTAATGTCCTGGTTGTATCTCACTGTTTGTCGGCCATATGGTGCAAGTGTGCAGGAGGTTTCAGGGTTTTTAGTAGGAACACAAAGATGTTAAAGAAAGTGGAAAGAAATCCTGGATCCTGCACCAAAATCTTCAGGTTTCTTTCCTTTCCCGTACAAATTTTGCCACTAAATTCCATTGTAATCCGTCTAGTAGTTTGTTTATGTAACCCTGCAAACCAACAAACAAACACAGATGAACACAACCTCCTTTTGCGGTGGTGAAAATACAATAAATGCACCACCTCTCAGACTCCATCAGTTTGGAAAACAAGGACACGAGGACACAACTTGACCGGTGTCTTAGAATGCAGAGCAGATACAGCACAGTGATTACTGCTGAGCACTGGAGACAGGCGTTCTTCACAAGGAAGAGCAGCAGCAGCATCCAGGTGCTCGTGTGTTTAGAGAGACGGTCGGTCCTCACAAAGTTCCCTGGTTCGATAAACAGCTTTGTCCAAGTGTCCTTGAACAAGAGGTCCCTTCCTGCAGCTGCTCGTTGTTGAACAGCAGCAGAGACACGAGCGTGGAACCGTCAGTATGTAAATGTTTCTTCTCCTATGTTTGAATTTGACCCGTTTGCATTTCACGACGCATGTGTTTGCATAACATTTGCAGCAACTCTGGAATAAATTCAAAGAGGTCAGAGCAACATCGTGTGTGTGTGTTTGTGTGTGTGTGTGTGTGTGTGTGTGTGTGTGTATGTGTGTGTGTGTGTGTGTGTGTGAACCCGGTGAATGGAATGTTTTGTCTTTTTTGTGGCATTTAAGTTGTTGGCCTCCTGAGTGATGTCAGTATTGGTGAGATTGAAAACTGTAACACTAGGAATTTGAAATGAAAATCAGATCTGAGTCTGTTTTGATGGCTTTTTGTTGCTGTAACTTTTATTGGGTTTTCAAGATTTTATTTCTGTTTTTATCCGTCTTGGGTTTCACCGTCCGTGGATCATGTTTTAATCATCGCATCTTAAGGAAAAATGTGTTTTTGAAGACACATAAATAAATCAGACCAAATTAAATATAGTGAGAATTAATTTCTCTCCTAAACTTTTTGGTTTTGAGCCTGCTGCACATGTGTTGTTGTCATAAATTACAGCTTCTATCGGGTCATTTTAATCATAGGCTTGCAATATTTTAGACACAGAAGTTAAAGCAAATTCATTAATCCATTCATACATCCCCCCACACCCCTGCCATCTTTTTATCTTTGCTTTCATTAGATTCATCTTCATAATCGCTGATAATCATAATTCGTAATTGTATGTAAATTGAAAAACTCATATTAATGGCCATTTGACAAGAGGCAAGAAATGAGGTGTCTTCTCCTTCATCTCTGCTACACAACACACACAATGAGGAATGTGGAGGAGACGCTCCTCTGTGATAAAGAGACTTGAACAATGAGCATCTGGACTCCAACGGTCTGAAATTAACCTTCAGTCGTTCAAACCCGCATCAATCTCTCTGCTCTCAGCCGATGAGACAGAAGTTTATAGTTAATTATTTGTGATTCATACATCCGCCCATTAACCATGAAGCTTGTCCTCTAAAGACAAGCTGACACAGCGGGAGAGCTGGAGGACAACATGGACGGATCGCCAGTGTGTCACAGGGCCGACGCACAGAAAGAACAAACATTCACATTCACACCCAGAGCAATTTAGAATCTCCAGTTTGTTTACCCAGAGAAAACCCACATGGGCATGAGGAGATAAATTCAAAATAAGATCAAATGTATTTACCTCACAACTGTGGGAAACAGAGATTTGTGCTCAGGTTAATGTGAGTTCACTGTATAGGTTTGAAATCTTCTCTATGGCTGTGACGACAACCTTCATTGGTCAAGAGATAAATCTGATTGGTCAAAAAGTCAAAAATGTTTATTTAGATGATCTGAAGCAAGTGTTTGTGTTGACCGCTGTCCAAGGTGCTGATCCTGGGACCGGCAGCAATTCAGGAGCTGTCCATGGTACTTCCCACACTGACAGACAGGATTTACACCTTAGTGCAGTTTCTTTAGTTTGCTGCTGTTTCTGGGAAATACTGTGGATTTTTTGGGGGGGTCATCTTTTATTATGGAGGACCATTGAGGCCTAGCAATTCATTTATTTTTCTAAAACTACAACGCACTATTTGTTATGTTTCTAATGGCTTCCTGTCCGAATTGGTTTCAGTTAATTCAGAAATTAAACCATCAATTTACATGACTCTTTAAATATTATAAAACACTGTTAAATAGAAAGTGTAATATTTTGTTTATATGTAACTTATATTCATTTTAGAGCTGCATCTTAACTGATCAATTATCAATTCGCTGATCAACAAGAAAACACATGTTGACCTAATTATTTGTCACTTTCAAGTTAATGTGGTGTTTTATGGTGGTTTTATTTCATACGATCATAAATCTATAGCATCTATAAGTCTGTGTTGGTTGAATGAAACAGTCGATGTGAACAATCCTCCACCGGGGAAACAGTCACAGGTCCCTCGATAGACAAAACCATCAGTTAACCAGATAAACTGCAGGTCGATACTAAAACTAATCACTCGCTGCATCCCTAATTCATATGTAATGGTTTTGTAAATGTTTTTTTTATCTTCCAGTTAAATACCAGTCGATATAATAGTTTTATGTGGCTCCTGTGTGTTCCTTCATAATCCCAACATGTCGATACTGCACCACACGGTCACTTCTCTCCCCACATCATTATCAGAGTCATGCTGTGCACACTCAGTTATTTATACCAGGTCTGAGGCTCCGGCTCCTGATAGTATTCTTTTTATTACTTAGAGGCGGGGCCCTTGGGGAGTGAGGGGCCCTCTGTGGGGGCTGGGGGGGGGGGGGGGGGTATACTTTATGACCCACTTCAGAAGCTACAAGTCCGGTTTTCTTGATGCGTCTCCCAGCGGCGTGTTGTGAAGACGATCAAAGCTTGTGTTAGTTTCACTTTGATAGGTCATAAAACTGAAACACCACGAGTCTGACGCTGATGAAAGGATTAAACATGTTCTCATTGATTGGCCTACTGGGTTCCTGCACCGTTCACTGGGGATAGCATGCTGCTGTTGGCTTGTTGTGGTGAGCTGTTCAACAGCCCAGTGAAATGTTTCTCTCTCATATCGAGGAGGGAAGTTTCCTCCACGCACACGGCCTCTTGAATTATTAATGTTCACAATCGTAAGTGGGTTCTGAAAAATTAGACAAACTGAAAGACGCCTGGTTTGTGTATCTGATGATCGTCTCGATGTTCTTCAGGAAAATCTCTGTGTGTCTGCGGCTCGTCTGTCTCGAGGGACGACCATTTCATCAGCGTCTAACGTGGTATGTGTGTTGGTAAAGGCTCAAGGGAGGGCCGGGTGGAATCTGGTTTTAAAATGTTCGATATTGGTGGTGACCGGCGATTTGTAGCTGCAGCACCTGGGACTCAGGACAACAACTGATTCTCCAATCACGCTAAACTATGAAAGAACAGGTGAACAGCTCTTTGTGCAACTGCCGTGGAGCAGCTTGAGGAATCAGTGAAAGCTACGCCCTGACCGAAAAGAGCCAATCAGCAAGAGGTCATAAGTGTCTGCGTCATCGTTTCCAGACTCAAACACAGCCCTGAAGTTTTAAAGCTCTTAAACTCTGGAGTCATGTGGACGTTTCCAACTGAACAGCGATTTCTAAAAAGAGTTCAAACTGAAAGACAAACGGTTACAGATCTCACAGTCATCGTTCTGACGTCCTTTAAACCCGCTGAGGTTTAATTTGAGGCTGTTTGAATAATTTCAGTTCCCCGATCATCACATTGTATAATAATTATAACAATACACTGTGTGATGTCACATTAAAACATCTGCATTTGTGTGTGTTTTCAGGATCCAGTCCGGCTCCTACCTCAGCACCGGCTGGTTCACCCTCATCCTCGCCATGGACATGTGCAAAGAGATCCACATCTACGGCATGATAAATGACACCTACTGCAAGTAAGACAACCATCACCCCCACCCCCCCCGATTCCTGCTCCCTTCCATGTCGGCATTAAAAATGCACATATACCCACACAATCTTGAAGGCTAGATTGACATTCATTGCAGCGGTGGCCAATCACAGCCTCCCATAACCGCGGACGACCCTGTTGGAATATATTTCCACTGCCTCCATTTGGATTTAATGGCTGAATTTCTCTGCTGAAATCCATATTGGGTTCTCTGTGCCGTGAATACCATTAGGTGCTCCCGCCTCGAACACCCAGCAGGCTGCAGAGGCTCCGCCGCCGCTGCCGCTGAACCCAATTCCCCGTCTGAGCAAAGCTTTATTTGTACGTCGGCCTGTCATCTTCCCTCTGACTCCTGGCTGAGTGATTACTGCCTGGCTGAGAGGCTGCGGGGGGGGGGGGGTGACAAACAAGATGCTGTTGCTGTGCTCACGGCTGCTCAGTCAGTCGTCTCGGCCTTGATGGGCTCCTCCCTCTTCCCCCCCCCCCCCTCCCTGCGTCTGCCCTCCGCTCTCTCGGCTCAACCTGAGCTCCTCAATCCTCCGAATCAAACGCTTCTACCTAATGCCTGGTGAAAATCCAGCCTTTTATCACCCCCCCCCCTCCCCCCCCCGTGCTCCCCGTGCACAGCAGGAGTATGAATAAAAAACTGCCCCCGACACCTGGCAGGAGAGAGAGAGAGAGAGATAATTCAACCAGCGCAGAGGCTTTTATAATTCAGTCAGGCAGTTAAGGCCTCCTCGCTCTCTCTCTCTCCGCCTGTCACTCACTTCCTCCCCGTGTGCGACGGGAGGATATCGAGTTCCCCCGAGTTTCCAAATGGACAATTTAGTGTCACACAAAGTAGTGTTGGCAGTCGATTGCTCCGGCAGAACGAGAAGAAGTGATGTTCTGTGTGATGATGTTCGGTGGTTTAGTCCGAATTGACCTCAGCGATTGAGCGGTAATGAGACTTCAACAGGTGAGACGAGGGAAATTGAATTTATTTGTGGCGCTGGTGCACAGAGCCGTGTGTCACCGGGGGACGAGCGGCAGCCACAGAGCAGCTCGGCTCTGTGGACTCACCGGCTGCTGCTCTGCCTCTCTCTCTCTGTGGACTCACAGGCTGCTGCTCTACCTCTCTCTCTCTCTCTGTGGACTCACCGGCTGCTGCTCTGCCTCTCTCTCTCTGTGGACTCACCGGCTGCTGCTCTACCTCTCTCTCTCTCTCTCTGTGGACTCACCGGCTGCTGCTCTGCCTCTCTCTCTCTGTGGACTCACCGGCTGCTGCTCTGCCTCTCTCTCTCTGTGGACTCACCGGCTGCTGCTCTGCCTCTCTCTCTCTGTGGACTCACCGGCTGCTGCTCTGCCTCTCTCTCTCTCTCTGTGGACTCACGGGCTGCTGCTCTGCCTCTCTCTCTCTGTGGACTCACCGGCTGCTGCTCTGCCTCTCTCTCTCTGGACTCACCGGCTGCTGCTCTGCCTCTCTCTCTCTCTCTCTGTGGACTCACAGGCTGCTGCTCTGCCTCTCTCTCTCTGTGGACTCACCGGCTGCTGCTCTGCCTCTCTCTCTCTGTGGACTCACAGGCTGCTGCTCTACCTCTCTCTCTCTCTCTCTGTGGACTCACCGGCTGCTGCTCTGCCTCTCTCTCTGTGTGGACTCACAGGCTGCTGCTCTGCCTCTCTCTCTCTGTGGACTCACAGGCTGCTGCTCTACCTCTCTCTCTCTCTCTGTGGACTCACAGGCTGCTGCTCTGTCTCTCTCTCTCTGTGGACTCACCTGCTGTGCTGCCTCTCTCTCTGTGGACTCACAGGCTGCTGCTCTGCCTCTCTCTCTCTCTCTGTGGACTCACAGGCTGCTGCTCTGCCTCTCTCTCTCTGTGGACTCACCTGCTGTGCTGCCTCTCTCTCTCTCTCTCTGTGGACTCACCGGCTGCTGCTCTGCCTCTCTCTCTCTGTGTGGACTCACAGGCTGCTGCTCTGCCTCTCTCTCTCTGTGGACTCACAGGCTGCTGCTCTACCGCTCTCTCTCTCTCTGTGGACTCACAGGCTGCTGCTCTGTCTCTCTCTCTCTGTGGACTCACCTGCTGTGCTGCCTCTCTCTCTCTCTCTGTGGACTCACAGGCTGCTGCTCTGCCTCTCTCTCTCTCTCTGTGGACTCACAGGCTGCTGCTCTGCCTCTCTCTCTCTGTGGACTCACCTGCTGTGCTGCCTCTCTCTCTCTCTCTGTGGACTCACCGGCTGCTGCTCTGCCTCTCTCTCTCTGTGGACTCACAGGCTGCTGCTCTACCTCTCTCTCTCTCTCTGTGGACTCACAGGCTGCTGCTCTGCCTCTCTCTCTCTCTCTCTCTGTGGACTCACGGGCTGCTGCTCTGCCTCTCTCTCTCTCTCTCTGTGGACTCACTGGCTGCTGCTCTGCCTCTCTCTCTCTGTGGACTCACCGGCTGCTGCTCTACCTCTCTCTCTCTCTCTGTGGACTCACGGGCTGCTGCTCTGCCTCTCTCTCTCTGTGGACTCACAGGCTGCCGCTCTACCTCTCTCTCTCTCTCTGTGGACTCACCGGCTGCTGCTCTGCCTCTCTCTCTCTGTGGACTCGCCGGCTGCTGCTCTGCCTCTCTCTCTCTGTGGACTCACCGGCTGCTGCTCTGCCTCTCTCTCTCTGTGGACTCACTGGCTGCTGCTCTACCTCTCTCTCTCTCTCTCTCTGTGTTCATTCTGCCAGTGAAATTGTTTCGAGAGTCGTCCTCTCATAAAGCCGTCACTCGTTATTAGAAAGCAAACACAAAATACAGATTGAATCTATTCCACTGCACCTGGTTTTATCGATTCCATGTTGCTTTTATTGGTTCGAGGATTCAAACTGTAAACAGAGCGACTCATGAAGTTCAGGTCCGAGTGGCGATAACTCTGCGACTGATCATTACTCACTTTCCTGAATGTTTTACCGATTCACTTTGGCGCCGAATAGAACTGAATCTCATCTCGATGTTTGACAAATGTGTGAAATTTGGTCAAAGGAGTGTTTATTGAACACTGGTCATCAGCAGGAGCTTCTAAATAACAAACCCTGCTGAGGTAGAGAACTTTTCACAGGGCAGCTTCTGTTCAAATTGCTGAAGGGCGTTCAGCTTTGTAAACCCGAACCACACAAAACCAAGGTTTACTTGTTCTCCCCGTGTCTCTGGAGGTTTTCTTCGGTTCTACACTTTTCTCCCACAGTCCAAAGACATGTAGATCTGGGTTAGGTTAATTGGAAACACTTAATTGAATAGTTATAGGTAATTGATGGATGGAATATGTTCAAATGAGTTAGAATGATGACTGGGATATGAACCTCTCTCCTCTGCTCTCTCCCCTGTAGGACGGAGGGGTACAGGAAGGTTCCCTACCACTACTACGAGGCCGGCAGCCGGGACGAGTGTGCAGAGTACGTGCTCCACGAGAGCGCCCCCTACGGAGGACACCGCTTCATCACGGAGAAATCGGTGTTCGCCAAGTGGGCCAAGCCTCACGCCATCAAGTTCTTCAACCCACCGTGGCAACTGTCGTGACCCGGGCTGAACCAGCAGGGAGATCCCACATCTTCATCATCAGCATCGTCGTCACAGAACAACTGAATCTCTACACCGACAGAGAGCAAGTTTCCTAATGGGCACAAATATCAAATTCAGCACTTGGTTCACTCCATATCTTTCTCAAAACCTTTTGTTCAGGGCTGACTGGTTGACGGTGGTGCCTCCTAAACCCGGCCACTTGTTGTTTTTGACCGATTTAAGGTCCGACAGAGAAAACACATCTTCTGCTTCTTGAACATTTAGTCCTTTTCTCCTGCAGCTGAGAGCAGAGGGAGGAGCTCAGCAGCTCTGCGCTGACTAATCGATCCATTCGCTGCTCTGTGAGTTCAGCAAAGGATCGCTCCAAGACTAACTCCAAAAAAAAGAAAAGAAAACCAGCATTAAGAAGAAACAACCATCCTTCAACTCCCAGTGTCCTCAGCAGCTCAGATGTCCTCAGGCGCTGCACATCGAAAAGGCTGCATTTACATTTTCTTTCAGCAGGACGCTGGTGGAAGAGGATCTGAGTCCCGTCGAGGGCTGAGGAGCTCGGCCGCTCTGTCTCCTCTGCGTGACGCTCTCCTGTCAGGCTGTAATTAATCTATAACCAGTATAACACAGGCCTTCATCTCTGACTGAGGGAGCATCCAGAGCAGATTGTCTGTCAGTTTTCATTCTCTCCGCTTCGTTTGAAGACGCTTCGACAAAACAAGGTCATTTGAAAAAGATAAATCCAGAGTTCACTCGTACTCCGAAGGTGAAACAGAGGCGTGGATGTAAATCTGCTTTTCGCTGTGTCTCGACTCGCACAGCTTCAAGATGTCAGCTTTTTTATACAATGCTGTGAAAATTGCATTTCAAGAGACATGTTTTGGCGTTTGCTTGATGTCCAGATGGTTTTTCTTATTTATTCGGCACCAGGGGCGAGTCCCCGGCCTCGCTAAGTGAGCGTGCCACTGACAGAGCGACCATCACAGCATATAGAGCCACGTGCAATTAGAAAGCCCATCCTTACGGAGGGAGGAAAGTCATTTGTGACCCTGCAGAGGGAGAGATTAATGTGTGCGGTGGAACAATTCGAAGTTAATTGCATTGCATTATCATTTTGTGCCTGTAATATACTCTGCAGTTTGTGTGGGGGGACAGGAGGAGGTGTCCACACTCCGGTGTCTCGCTCATCTCCTCGTCCAGCTTTGTGCCTCTTTGTGAACACATCGTCCTCTTTGTCTCCGGACGCAGCGAGCGAGGCTCCGGCTGTTTAGCATTTGAATGCGTCTGTTCCAGGACAGTGAAGAATCATCGGTGAAGTGCTGAGGTGTGCAGGTTGTCTGCTGGCTGAGACGCTCGGGCTGAGTCCGTGTCTCCCTCTCGTTCCTGTGATTAGTGTCCCGCTCGGAGGGAAGGACCGGAACTATTCAACGACTTCTTAATGAGCCGACGTGATGCACAGGGCCCTGAGGACTGGGATAGGCTGTCTCATTCTGCACTGTTTACCACCACACACACATTTACCTGTAAGCACTGATTTTAGTGAGTTAAAGGGCAGAAGGTACAAAGCATTGTGGGTAAATTAAAACACGAAGGTTCATCTTTGACATCGGAAACAAATGCTTGACAAAAGTAGTTTTTACAATTAGTTACACTGACCTACGCAGTGAAATTCATTGTTTAAAATCAGTTTAGACATCTGAACATAAAAGTGTTGTGTCTGATGTTAATTAATTACTAATATTATTTCCACTTTACCGAATCTTTTACAGATGAAGTGGGAAAGGAACTTAGTTTTGTCAAACTGCTTTTTCCTTCATGTCAAGATTGAACATCTGTGTGCACTTTGCAGACGTTGTTAAATTGATATTCATGGAGCAAACATATCAATATGCAGCTCGATGACAACTGTGCAAACTCCTCACAGACACACAATATAAAGACTCAGATGAAGCTGCTAACTTCAAACACATTTAGCCTAAATTTAGATTCAGACGTCTCGACGCACATTGACCCGCACGTCACCGGAGTCGTGCTCGCCAGAGTTTTGTGTGTCTGCTGCATATTTAGAAACGTGTTTGACATCAGGAGCAGAAAAAAAACTGTTTTCTCCAGACAGAGAGACACAACCCTGATAGACTCTCCGACCGACTCACAACTCAACACCCGTCCGTCCTGGTGTCACCTTGTCGCTCGCTGAGAGTCGACCCGGCTGACAGGAGCATCAGCAAAATGTAAAAACCTCCTGTTTTAAATTCCCCCCCGGTGTCGCTCGGCAGATCGGAGTTGGCCGTGACACGTCGCGGGGTCACGGGGTCGGATCTCCTCTGGGACGACGCACACGCTGGAGATGTGTTCGATCCCAGCAGCCCGAGTGGATCAAGGTATCCGACCACATGATGGATGTAGAGCAGAAGCTTCTCACAGAGTTATTTTTCTCGTGTCCAGGAAGCCTGACGATCCGAGCCGGGTCTCAGGGAGGAGTTTGAAACGATACCTGAGGAGACTGAAGCGTGAACTCACACAAGCCGCTACACATTCTACACACATTCTACACACATTTCACACACATTTCCCCTCAGCCTGTGATTGTGCAGTCGTCTGGCAGCTTCCCACCGATCAGCTTTTACCTCTCACTGTACAGAGAAGCCACCGGCTCACACCAGCAGAAGAAATAAAAATTTGCGTGGAGAAACATTTGATTTTTTTTAGGTGTTAACTGTTTAACTCACAACTGGAATAAGAGAAGTGTGTCCCCTTTGTTCATGCTCCTTTTGTTGTGTCGTGTTAAATGATGGTTGCTGTATGTTGTTGTTCTTTTTTGTCGATGCAGTGCTTTGTGTGCAGCTTCCACATTCTGCTGCAGGTCGCGTGTTGCCAACACAATCTGCTGCTTCAGGCGGCGCACTCACTTATTTTCTGATCAACAAACAACTCCCATTGTTCTCAGAACACACTGCGGGAATGTGTTACAGTGGATATTAAGGTGGATACGCCTTCTCGTGTACGCTGCCATGAATCATTCATGGTTCACACATTCGCTCTGTGACACCCGGGTGGGAACTGTGTGTGGGGGGGAGGGGGGGGGGGGGGGCAATACGTAGGATTGTTTTTTATTTCACAGATTTTTTACGTTTGGCAGATTCAGTTTCCTTTACCTGTTTCAACCCGTAATGCTAAGCTAAGCTAACTGGTGCCAGCATCATATCAGACTTACAGACGGATGAATGTTATGATCAATCCTCACATCTAACTTTCTACCAGAAATTGAATAAGGATTAATTTAAAATTGTCATATTATTCCATTAATAGTAGAAAATACCTGCCGGAACTTAATAATCATTGTTTCAAATTGAAAATATCCTTTTTTGTCTCCGTCTCAGTTCACACACACACAGGGTCTATTGATTATTCAAAGTAAACGTGTGAACAGCCCTAATTATAATTTGTAAAATGATCAAACTATTTCTTCAAAGGAAACATAATCTGCTCAAAGTCAGGTTCATAATTTTTTTATGTTATTCCTTGAGAAGGTTTTCATGCTCTAATGTTCAGAAAACACACCAGGTTGGTCACATTGCTGCAGCTCCTCTTTTCAGCCTCTGTCTCAAACACGCCCCTGTCTCTTTAAGCCCCTCCCCCTCTCCTGATAAAGCCCACTCTGCTCTGATTGGTCAGCTGGCTCCCTCTGTTTGTGATTGGTCAACTTTTAACGTTTTTAGACAAGTTTATATTCACTAAACGCCTGAAAAAAGCATCAAATGTCTCGTTTAACATGTTTTGAATTGTTGTGAATCTCCGATTTTGTCTTGTTTTGTTTCCATTCACACTTTGTACGGATCATTAAATGATCTAATCTCATGCTCTGAGCTCTGAAGCTGGTTTCAGCCTCTCAGCCCTCGGAAGCAGACTTTACTCTGTCCCTCCTGAATGCAGCGTGTCCGTAGCTGCTTGGGAACCGAGCTGGAACGAGCTCCATCGGTTTGAAAGTCGCTTAAAAGAGACTGTTACTGAAACTTCTGGAACTCGAGGACTGTGGAAACGATTTTTCACCGTTTATTCAAATGCTCCCGTTGCTTCGACTTTTTCCTGCTGTGATCAGTCGAGCTAATTTGTAGCTGGTGAGTTTCGATTGTCTGACTCCAGGTCGAAAACCTTTTCAGGACCCGCTTGACTCGTTCCCCCCCGACTCTCCTACTTGTTGCCATTTTTGTTTCAAACGTCTCAAACTGTTTTCTTGCGTCGAGAACTTTGTTCCGTTTTCTCCCGTGTGCACGTCTTACTATTATCATTTTGTGTATCGTGAATCACTTTCCTCTGTTCTGTTCCTGGTCAAGTGTCCTTGTGAAACCTGTAACTTTGGGTGTGTTTGAGTTACAAAGAATGTAAAATAACACCGAGGTTGTTATAAGTTGTTTTTTGCTAACACGGCTAACAAGCTCCTTTTTTATTGGTGGAAAAATGAAACATCCAAAAGCTGCATGGATCGTTGCAGGTTATTGAAATGTAAACGTTCTGATACAAGTAGTGGTTAAATGTATTGTTCCGTCGTTTGCTGTCTACGTTATCTGAAAATAGATGTGACTGTTTTTTACAGATGTGGATTCTGTCTCCTGTGTCTTTTACTCACTGTGGGATTAAAGAAAACCTGAAAGCCCTTCATGTGATCGAGTCCCTTTCTAAACGAGTTAGAGAAAGCAGCATCCTGGTGAGCTGTCCTCTCAAATCTGGGGTCTCATGAGATTCTTCAAACATCAGTGGAGCAGCAGCGATGAGCCGACTTCACGCAGCTCCACGGAGTTTTGGGCTTTTTCTGTAACCTCTGCATAAATAAACCCTGGTTTGAAATAATAATACCTACATCCATGGCTTTTATGCCACAGGCATGATAAAGATTTAAAGGGGGTCGCTCCAGCTTTTCACGATGCTACTTTTATAAATTTCTATCCAAGGTCAAGATCCACAAACACATGAATGATGTGAGCTGACTGTAGATTGTTCTCACTCCCTCTCTGGTGTATTCCCACTTCTTTTAGCTCTATATCCCAGTATACACAGTGTGTTTAGGGTTGGGTATGACGTTTGTTAACAGCAGGGACTATAAGGACATGTTTTCATCCATATCGGTGTATTTCAAGGTTTCTGTAGGTTTCAACAAGTTCAATTTAAGAATTAAGATTAATTCATGAAACTCAAGACGTATGTCAACTACGACAGACATGAAAGAAAATCGAGCTCATATCTGTGTCTCTGAGAAACAAATGGAGACATTACGAACTATTGAACTGAAATATTTCTCTAAAAAATGAATTTTTAAGTGCAAAGTAGATTATAATGCACATTAACTGTTTAGGACCTTCAATTTAAATCCATTTAAGACATTTGAAGGCCTAATTTTGCGGTTAATGGAATTAAAGGACCCTGGGAAATCCTTCAAAATGAAGGGTAATGTTTTCACTAGTGTCAGTTTGTTAAAGTTTTCACCGAATTACGTAGAAAAATACCAAAGTAATCTTTACCTTACATTGGAGAGATGGAGGCATTGAAGTAGAAGCCTTTATGTTTCGGTGCAGATCTGGTCAAAGGGGCAGATACAGGAATTTGTTCTATCTTTATTTAACAGTGAAAGATTTACGTCCGTTTATCAGGAATCAAACTGTACAAAATAGATTTATTTGTGTATTTGGAGCCATGAATTTGAACAACTTCCTTTTTCCCTTTCAATCTTCTTTTGAGAAGAATGACGGACGTGTGTGGGATTGTTTGGCCTTGGTGGATATCTGCCCCAGTGTCATCCCAGTTCTATAGTGAAATTAAAACCTGCTGTACAGAAACATTACATCTCAGTTGAATGGAAAAGGGTTAGTGAAAAGATTCCAAATGGCAATTATATACCTTTTGAAATGTATTGAGTGAAAGCCCCATCGCAACCTGACAACAGAATAGAGGACATTTTGTCAAAACTCCTTTAGAAAAACACTCTATTATAATAATAATAATTATGACTATATGTGTTCCCTTTTAAACATGGGTTGACTGGGTTCAAACCAGTAGAAAGATCCAATTCTTCTCTCTTCGGCTGTTTGGTCAGAACGAATGGAACCGAGTCAAGGTCCATTGGCCTCGGTTCTTTTATAATTGTCCCCAAACACTGACAGCCCCACTTTCAGAACTGCTCTGGTATCTTTTTCTTTTTCTCCATTGAGGTTTCAGAAAATCCTTTATGAACAGAGTTTTAATCCTGGAACCAGGTCGACCAGCTGGGAGATGAATCGTGACCGTAAAATATTTAATTCGAAGCAAAAGAAATTGGAAAAAACGCTAAAAGTACGAGGTAATCGTAAAAAGTACATCATCTTTTTGAGAGTGGAGGAACCACACATCGCATAAACCATTGAAAATGATTTCCATCGACCTTCAGCGCTTCTTGAATTCACATCTTTAGACTTTCAGCCGTCGCTATCTCACCTGTGGAGCGTGGGAGGTGTCGTGTTTCTCACAAAACAGTTTTTCTTTAAATAACCTCATATCTTGTAATAAGTCTGCCCTGGATGGTAACAATATTACGGCTGAAAATCTAAATCTTACTGGAACATCTCCTTATCCCAGTGATTATTTCACACACAGTAACCACCACCGGAGCCCTGAGATGCAGCTCAATCACCAGAGTCTGGATCTTTCCAGCCTCAGCATTAACTAAGGATTCGGCTGCACAGGGTTTATTTAAATGGCGAATCATCTCTGCCTCATTAAGAAAAACACTCCTCTCCCCATCACGCCGCTCCCAGGAGGACGGCAATCTCGTCCTCTTGTGAAAAAAAGGTTCCAGGGGCACGGGGACAATATGTTTGGATGATGTCATCACGCGCCTTCAGGCTTAATTGACAGTTTGAGCTGCAGCTCAGTGACTTGGTCCCTGCAGGGTGCGACCGGGTCCAGCAGCTCAGACACAAACACCAACATGAGACTGTCAGACACCGACAGGCTCCTCCTGCGTGAAGGCCTGACACTCCAACAGAACCAGGACCTGGCTGATGTGTTAACTAATAACTAAGTAGCTGGGAGCTGCTGGTGGAGCCGCACTGGGACCTGGATGTCTGAGCATTGGGAGGAATGGACATGAGGTAATTTGGACGAGTTACAACAACAGAGAAACTAATGAGCTGTTGGATGAAGGACGATAAGAACACAAACTGAGAGAAAGAGAAATCAAATCTGCTGTGAGTTTCCTTCACCTCATCTTAAATTACAGCTTTATCCCGTATTTATTCTGGTTGGTTCTCTTCTCGAGTCTTTTCCTGTGTTTGCCGGCAGCTGGCACGCGTTAGTGTTTTCCTCTTATGTGCACAGATTAAGTGAGCAAGGTCACCGAGCCAGCTGGAGTCTTTTCACTTCAGCGTTCGCACATTTGTTTTTCTCGCCGAGTTTTTTGACCCCGGAAACATATTTGGGAGGAGTTGGGCTCCCGAGGGCCAGATGGTGCGACAATATGCAAAAGCTCCGGAGCTCAGGGACACGTCCTGGTGGTGAAGAGAGAAACATAAGGAAAAGAGAGGGAGATAAACAAGGTAAATAAAAGGAAAGTGCTCATTTTGGTGGTAGCAGATTCAGCCCTTTAATGATGTCATATGTGCACCTCATCATGCTGCCATATAAAACAAAGTTTATAATAATAAAATAAATAATAATTCCTTTAAAATTGTGTGGTTATGAATAAAAGCTGTGGGTTAAATGTTTACATCGAGAATTAAAATCCCTGCAAATATCATTCTTTTTAATTGTGTTGAGGTTCCTTTAACAACTTGATGTTGAAAAAGTGAAATCCCAGCATGCACTTTGTCTCTTCAATCTGTAATCCTCCATGAGCCTGTTGGTAAAAGCTGTTCTCTGATTCCCTTGAATCCCAGAGTTGTTCTCCAACATCTGATTGTTTCATTCAGTCCACGTCTGTCTGCCCCCACCCCCACCCCCCCGTGTTTCCTTTCCTGATTTGTTGCTCTAATGACCGTTTTGTAGTTTGTTGACAGACGCAGCCAATTAGCCAGGTGTACGAGGGAAACATCACAACACCCCCCCCCCCCCCCACACCGAGCCGCGATCTCCAGCTGTGCACGCGGCTCAGGCGCCCTTTGTGTTTGTTTGTTTGTTCTCTGATTGTTTTTTGCAGCTACTCATTTGCATGTGGACGGCTGTGGACCGAGTGAGCGCCACCACCACCTGCTCTGTCTGGACTCCATCCTGTCCGCCTGGCACTTGGTGCTCGTTGTGTGCGGCCAGTTCCTGTTAATTGGTGTATTTCACTGGTTTCAAAGTGGCAGGACCAGTTCAGAGACAGTCCCTCAGTCAGCATCATTACATAAATGTGGGACTGAGCTGCCAGGTCCTGTCTGGTGAACTTTTCAAACCAGTCTCTCACATTGTAAAGTGCATGGAAGATGTTTTGATTGGTTCCAGTCAGAGGCTGTTTAACAGTAGATCCCTGTAGCTGCTCCGCTGCCTCGTTAATGACTCGCGTGGAGCAGACATCGCTTTGATCGCTTTTACACCAACCTCCCCAAAGAAATATGAGTGCTTTAGTAATTGCTTCATGTTTATATTGATTACATCCGCCTCCTCCGGTCGTCACTCATCCCCCCCCCCCCCATCCTCACTCTCTCTGAGCATATTGAGCCTGTCAGGCGTCAGGAGCAGTGGAAGGATGAAGTGAACACGCAGACACTGAATGTCAACAGTTTTCATATCATCTGAGGCAACATGAAAACATTGGACCGTGACCAATTGCAAATCGGAGGGTTTTTGACTAAATAAATCCCCGGAAAGCCGAGGTTTATTCTTTTACAAGAGTCTGCGTCTGGAAATGTTCCTCGATGATTCAGGCAGTCAAACAGCAGAACTGAGTGTTGTGCATCCACTTGAGAAAGGATCGTGTGAAACATGACCAGCAGCTAAATAATGTTTCCCTCGACGAGCCTGTTAACGTCCTTTCATCAGCTCTGATGTGATCAAAGTTGAGAGCATCCTACACTTCCTGTGTGAGCCTGCAGGTAATTGAATTGCTCTAAAAGGTCTCATCTGGAGAAAGCCTCCCCTGCGCTCATCTCAATCAATCACCCCCCACCCCCCCCCATCTGATGCCTATTTATATTCCTCCAAATACATTAGCTACAGGTTTTCCTTTTTCATTTCCAGTGCATTTGCAGTTTTATGCCGCTGACGACCCGGGGGGGGGGGGGGGGGGGGGGGGGCGACAGGAAGTGATTGACTGCTCTGTCAAACCGCCCGCTGAGAGGCGTCGGCTGCTTTCAAGGTGCATGAGGATCAAGGGG
>NC_070638.1:4120237-4197094 GCF_947347685.1 Pleuronectes platessa
GTGCAGAAGCTATTTTTTAAGAGCATGTGTATTTTTCTTCTGCGGTTTCTTATTCCTTTTTTTTCTTCCCCCCCCCCCCCCCCCCCCCCCCCCACTGCCGTCTTGGATCAGCCTCTGCGGATGCACTGCCAGACCTGCGCCCTGGTGACCAGCTCCGGTCACCTCCTCGGAGGCGGGAGGGGAGAGGAGATCGACCGGGCCGAGTGCGTCATCCGCATGAACGACGCGCCCACCGCCCGGGGGTTCGCCCGGGACGTGGGCCGCCGCACCTCCCTGCGTGTCATCGCCCACTCCAGCATGCAGAGGGTCCTGCGGAGCCGCCACGAGCTGCTCAACGCCAGCCAGGACACGGTGTTCGTCTTCTGGGGCCCCAGCAGCTACATGAGGCGCGACGGGAAGGGCCTGGTGTACAACAACCTGCGGCTCATGAACCAGGTGCTGCCCAAGCTCAAGGTCTACATCATCTCCTGGCAGAAGATGCTGCAGTTCGACGAGCTCTTCAAGAAGGAGACGGGCAAAGACAGGTGAAGTTGCTGCTCCGGTTCTTTGTAATACTGTGAATACTCTGAGTCTAGGATCAGAGAGTTCTCAGGTTTGAAGTTTCCGAGGGGATTCGTAAAGTTTCTGCTCCTGCAACAGCTTCTCCCGAGCGTCACAGGGTCAAAGGACTCAAAGGATGGAGTTCTCAGCCCCGGCATTATTAGAGCTCAATGAAACCCCCCCCCTCACATCTACACATGCACAGAGTTCCCTCGTGGAGTCTGAGCCTTTGTGACTGAATCCGTCTCCAGCTTCAGATACGTGTCAGGGGGAGACTCGCAGAATAGAGGATTCGGAGAATAGCTCAGAAATCCATCGTTCAGAATCCACCCCTCCAGTCATTGGTAAATAGATCTTTCCAGTGAGCGAGCAGCTTCTGGTCATTTCTGCTCCGTGGAGCTTATTAGAAAAGAGGAGTAAGACCCAAATCCATTCAATCTGTATCTCTCTAACGTTTGAGCAAAGTTTAGAGGAGGCCACCAGCGTTCAAAATGTGCTGCACCTTCAGGAAACCTCAGCGTTCTTCACCTAATATTTAAAATTACTCCTGTTGTCTTTGAGGATTCGGATCCTGTGGGAGAACGGCATGAAAACCCGTGAGTTCCGGGGCAATCAACCTCGTGATCGACAGCCCTGCAAGCATGTAATTGTAATTATGGGTTATGCCATTTCAGTGAAGGTAATTAGGATGGTGGTGGGTGATGCTGCATCCACCCATTTTAGTCACAGTGGCGGAGGAGCAATGAAAAGCAGGTACCCCTCTGCATCCCCGGTGGTAAATTGCCGAGCAGGAAATAGCTTCGGCTGGTGATTAAAGCCAAATGAGCTTCTGAAACCTTCTCTCTCCATTCAGCGCTTTGTGTTTGTGTAACGCGTTATGATAATCACCAGCAGCTCCACTGTGGAGCACTGGTTTTTACTGGGTACAGAGTCCTGGTGTGGTTTGCAGGAGGAAACTATGTGAGTTACATGAGCCAAATCATAATGTCACTACAATGTCACAGGTTTGATCCCTTACACAGCAAATCTATTAAATAGATTCTCCTCAGCTCAGAGAAAGATTCAACAGCATCAACCGGGGATGAAACGGATCCAGAGCCTTTCAAGGAACCTGTCAGGGGACATTTCAATTGTGAGAACATCCTCTGAGGGCCACACTAAATTATTGATCACACACATGTCAGGTTTCTTTTTGACAGTCGCCATGAGACTCGTCTGTGATGACACGTAACAGCTGTGTGGGTTTCTCATTGACCGTGACCTGAAAGCACAAAGAGCCAGAGGACTCCACCCTGAAGATGTTACTGATGAATTATAAGACTTATATTAAGGTATTAAAAAATACATTTTTAGTTTTCTTTTATTGCAGCAAAGGTTATTAATGTGTTTTTATATACCGGGTAAAGATCTCGTCTTATTGAAACTTGAAACTCTGACACCAGGGCTTGTGTTCATCAGAGGTCCAAGAACTACATTTAGGATCTGAAGAGAGTCAAGAGAGTAACCTTTAAAGGTCGTACACCCCCCCCACCTCCCACACCTCCCCCCACACATGTTTCTCCACTTACCCTGGCTGATACGACCGCTGCTCAGGTTGAAGGTCGGCAAACCCAGGCTGAAAAAATATACTAATATTTCGATTTAATAAACTAAGAAAGAAGAGAAATGTGGAATGAAAAAGTTGTCATGCTTTTGGCCGATTTTAAAACGATGGCTTCTAAAAAAAACTTAAATGAAAATAAAAACCAATGAGAATTCTTTAACACTCCTCATATTAATACATGAAATAACAAATAGATTAATTTATGTAATATTTCCCTTATTTTCCATTGTTTGAGGTCTGACTGGGGGGGGGGGGGGGGGTAAATTAATTAAATTAAATTAATTGGACTAGATAATTGGCTCCACCAGATGTTTATTCATTTCAGTGAATCAGCTGATATGTGAACCAAATAAATATCGATAAACATAACAGCCAGTAATCCTTTTTTATTCCTCTGGATTTCAGTTTAAATGTGCATTTTATTTGAATGGTAACGTGAATACATCAAGTATGTGCACACAAACCTCTTCTCTTTTCTTATTTCTTAAAATCTCTTGCTTTATGATAAAGTAATAAAACTCTGACATTGCCGACAACCACGAGAAGGAAAATACAAGAAAATTGGGCAAATTGGAGTCAAAATGAAAACCACATCTAAGCAGGAGAGAGTTTTGTGCCGGTGGAGGATTCAGAGGAGATGTGTATTAAAGGGACTGTGGTTGAAAGGAATGTGCTCAGAGAGACGCGGCACACGAGGGAACAGGCAGCTTCACTCTCGCCCGTCTCACCCCGAGGAACGCAAAAAACAAAAGTGATGCAACCGACACGGAGCCGGGATCAGACTGTGACAGATGCAGACGACCTTGAGAAAGAGTGAAGGTCATTAAATCAGAAAAACATAAAAGAAACATCCAACAACCTCTGATCGCTGGAGTCACTCAGGTTGAACGTGTCGAGTGTGTGTGTGTGTGTCTCTCTATGTATGTGTGTGTGTGTGTGTGTTTTCCCCGTGCACTGATAATGATGTTCAACAGGTGTTTCAGTTTGAACCAATGTGACCTTTAGCTCCCAGCAGTCGTGTAACAACCGTTATAATGAGCTCCATGACTTTTCTCCTGCTCTTTAGAAACACAGCAGCAGCCTCCTCTCTAATCAGCTGCTCGTTTTAAATGCAGCTTCATTCCTTAAATAGTCGACTAATTTCATCAAGTATTCAATTTGTTATATTATTAAGAACTATTTGGTTCTGTGAAAGAGGAACCAGACGACGAGAGGATTCTTGATTTCTTCTTTTTTTGTGTCAAAGGATTTTTTGAAACGATCTGATTTACAAATTGAAATACGATGTGAAGGACTCACACAGTTCAGCTGCTCTTTAAATTGTCACTTCTGCAAGATTTACAGAACAGAACTGTGCAAACAGGAGAAGCAGCTCGGTCTCCTTCACAGGGATCAGCCCGGCCTCCTGCTCCCAGCTGGAGCTCAGCCTCTGCTTTTAAGACGACAGCCGCTGAGGCCGGGAGCTCGACATTTCACGCCACATTATTCACCAGCATGTTCATAAACAAGGAAATGAAGAGGACTTCTTATGGGAGATTAGCTGCATGCCTCCGACTAAGACCTCCACACACACACCGCTGATTGCCTGATGACAAAACGCTGCGCTCTGAACTTTGAAAGTTTTCCAATTTGCAAAGTGTGTGTGTGTGCGAGCTGGCGTGTGTGTCTGTGTGTGTCCAGTGTTTGCATATCACAACAAATCAACGTGTTCCAGACAACCTGGGTCCTGTCTTAATTAAATGAAAATGAGAAGCCGGTGCGTCATCTGCGATAGCATCACTTCGGCTCCAAGCGGCACCAACACACTCTAATAAAGATGAAAGTCGCACAAAAGTGCATTGTCACTATTCATCAGGGCGACACTCAGCCGCTGAGGAGCGATTGATTCGGGAGATTTGGCAAAAAACAGCAGGAGCGGATCATTTGTTGACACATCCAGTAAAACACGGTGTTGTATTAAAGGTCGGACCAGGGAGGAATAACACAGGGAGGGAGGAGATGCTTATTTCATTAAATCACTTAATAACCAGTGGAGTCAAACGTCCAGAACGGAAAACTGACCCCAGTTAATCCACCAAACTCAACATCTGCCAAGTCAAGTGGGTCAAGTTATGCTAAAACTAATAAATGCTCATATTCACCATGTGTTGTTTAGTAAGTTGTGACATTTATGTTCCAGATGAAAACCGATGAGGAAACAAACCAGAATTTAGTCTTTGAGTTTGAATGGAAACTCTAAATTTAGAGGCCGAGCAGCCATTTTGTTCTTCAGTCTGAAAGTGGACGGTGATTCAGGTGAAATGTCAAGAGGCAAACCAGAGATTCCAGTGATTCACTCACATCCCAGTAACCAGGACTCCAGCTGCCAACGCTGTCAGGCCCAGTATCTCAAATCACTCTGATTGCTCCAGGTACAGTTCTGTTCTCCTGCTGCAGGTCTGAGGTCTGTGTGTCAATACGTCTCATATCTGGGTCAACGTGAACTCGACAAGATAAATGCAGGAGAAAAAATGTGTGTTTTCTTCTTTGATGCCTGCAGCTGCTGGTGAAGCGGTGAGGATTCTGCTTGTTGTTGTTCTCTGTGTGTGTGAGTCACGTTTGGATTTGGTCTCACTGTCCTCATGCTCCTGTTGGATTCCTGTCAGACTTCATTCATGCACGTTGGATCTGAGTTGATGTTTCACGTGTAGAAACCTTCTGAACCCGTGAAGACCTCTGCGCTAAATTTCATTATTTCAACCGGGGACCATGAGAAATGTTAAATTCAATTATATTTCATGGAAATCAACCCAGAGGTGGGAACCCAAAGCTTTGCCATCCCAGCCCACTAGAGTATCTTTTCTCTGATGACACTGAAATCCTTTTGAACAGTCTGGTCACATTTCTCTCGCTCCACTTCAACGCTGCAGGAAGTTGTGTTTCCATCCCGCCGTCCCCGAGCAGGGGGAGAGGTTCACAACACAAATGCTAATCAGGTCTTTTTATTTCAGGAGTTTTTGGGGCTGAGTTGAATCCCCACTGCTCCGTGCTCTTTCCCTGTGGTTTTCAAACAAGCAGGCACCCCCCCCCCCCCCCCCCACACACACACACACAAACTCCTCATCTGCTGGAGTCCAGGAGCCCGCCTGCTTGTTCCTGTCAAGACATTTCTTCTGAGGCCTGGCTTTTGTTTCTCAGTGGATAAAGAGTTAGTTTAATGAAACAGCGAGAGTTTGACTACGTATAAATATATCTTCCAACATTTCCTGGAGCTGGGGAGGTGTGTGTTTTTTTTTCTTTCTGTGTGACCACACCCAGTATGTTCTCCTGTTTGTCCCGTTGGCCCTGTGATGTGCTGGGGACCTCTCACCCTATGTTGTCAGCAGGGTTTGGTTCCAGCCCCCCTGCGACCATCAGAGGACAAACCCTGTAGATCATGAGTGGATTTCCTGGACCAAAGGAAAATCATGATTGTGAACTAAAGTACTAAAGTGCTGTTTTAAGTATTTAACGCCCACTTGAAGTGAAACATCACTGTTATCCACGATGGTTATGATCGGCCTGTTGGTCCAAACTCCTCTGACATTCGATCGAGCCTCAAGTCTCTGATTCTTTCATTGAACAAGACATTTCACAAGGTGCAGAATTATCTTTGTATTATTATTCTTCCTCTGCCCCATTAACCTTTACTTCTTCAGCCATCTTGACAGGTCTAATAATCCGAAAGTGTTGTTTTCTGTCCAAAATGCAACATGAAGGTCAAACTCCGGACGGCTAAATGAATGTGGCGTGGATTCACAGGTGTTAGAAACCTGCCTGTGGTTCTACCACATCTTTAATTATTGAGTTTCGTGATGATGAATGGTTTAATATAACTGTTGTGCATTATGGATTTTTTTATTTTCCTCCTACACTGAATCTCTGTGTGCGGCGAGAAGCAAACTGCAGCGTCACAGCCTCGACCTCCTGTTGGAACAATTAGAATCAAGGTTGCAGGGGTTACACACATTCATCTTGTGCCCTCATATACACAACTCATATCTGATGCATGAAAAACATTTACTGGTCACCGGCCGTAATCCCACTGGAGACGAGGCTCAGCTGTGCAGCGGGGGGGGGGGGACACACACGTCTGGGCCCGACTCGGCTGATGGATTCTAATCTGTCCCCGCTGGACGCTTAATGTTTTCACACCGTGGGAAATGAGAAACAGTTGAAAAGCAGTTTTCACTTCCACTAATCACCTCCGTCAGGGCTGTTTGTTCATCGCCACCTGTTTGTTGGTCTGAGGAGGATTCCACAAACACCACTGAACCGGTTCTTATTTTAAACTTGGCTTTTGGAGCAGGTTTCCATTGAGGGGGGGTTGAGAGATCTGTGTGAATAAATCCGGCGCATGCAGAGTAGTTATAATCTATGAACAGGTGAAACAGTGAAAAAAGTTTTATGCTGATGAAGTGTCCAATCAGCGCTGGGAGACCAGAGGCATTAGCTCGCTGTGTGACCTCCTAATTTATACATTGATTTGATGAATATTGATTGTCCTAAAAGTGCTTTGGACCACAACAGCTACTGCCCCCCCCTCCCCCCTTCCCCCCCACTGGACAGGGTCTGGCAGCGATCAGAGCTGCTACAGGCCAACGAGCCTCAGATCAGCAGCTTCATGAGGTTTCCTGTCCCTTCCTCCACGGGCCTCTGCAGCCTCCACACGTCGGTGCTTCGAGTTAGACACTGATTCTAGAAATGTGACCAATGTGAGGTGGTTGATTAAGAAAAGATTCTTCCAATAGCTGCTCACACTTCACCCTGCAGTCGGAATGAGAGACGAGATTCCTGCTGAGGTGAGAAGGTCTCAGAAACGTCTCCATCGCAACACAGAACCTTCGTGTGGCACTTTTAGAAACTGTGCAAGTTTCAATGACGTGACACTTTCTCCAAACCAACAAGGGACTTTAATAAAATGCCTCAGATTAGAGTAAAGTTGATATAAGACACACTTCTCTGATGGGCCTGTGTAGACAGAGAGGTTTCCTGAATGAGGATCTGAGGAGATTCTGATTGGAGCACATTGCTGAGCTGAAGAAGACGGTTCTGAAGTTTCAGCTCGATATGTCATTTCAACTTTGTGCTCGACATGCAGACCGAGGCTGTTTTGTGATTAAGGGTTGGATTATTTGACAGGGTTCATTTGTATCAGTCGATATGTGGGATGGATCTGCATGTTAATGAAGCTGTGTGGGAATTTGAATCCAGGAATATCGACCTCCGGATTTAGAGAGAAATCTTTATTCTGGCGCAGTTCCCCAACATGAGCTTTTCTGATTATCCATCCCAGTTAATCACAGTCAAAAAAAAAACTGTAATGAGGGTTCAGTTGTCATCCACGTGATCTCCCACACATGAAATCCATCTAACTGTCTCTTCTCTTCTCATCTCTCCGCCCTCCCTCTGCAGGAGGATATCAAACTCGTGGCTGAGCACCGGCTGGTTCACGATGACCATCGCCCTGGAGCTGTGTGATAGGATCAACGTGTACGGCATGGTGGCCCCGGACTTCTGCAGGTGAGACAGTGGAGCTGAATGTGAAGCAGCGTCCTCGGCTCATCAGTGAACAGTTTTTAACCCGTTACTGCCTGAATTCATTTCTAATTTTATAAAAAAAATATTATTGGTGTTTTTGGCCTGTCATACAGATGCTAAATTAAGTGGAGATTGTTAATTTCAATATAGCATATACAATAGATATAAATTTAGGTATGAGGCAAATTAGCGACATTAGGCATAATGGGGCATAACCTTAATTTAACAAATTTTGGTATGTAGATTATTATATTGATGCTGATTTTGCTTGAAATTGAATAACAACATATGTTTTCTGTACAATCATTGCTGTTCCATCATCACAATATTTCAAATACAGCTTAATACCTGCACAGTCCCAAGGGGCTAGTATGTATTTTCCACTCCGACCAGTAGATGGCAGCAGAGTGCTTCCAATACCTTCCTTGGTATGTGTAGTATTTGCAACATCAGGCACAATCGTCACCTAGGCGGTATTAAGACTGGAATGGGGTTTTAGGCAAATTTGCGACATTCGTCTACAAGGGGTTAAAACAGAGCCGTACGCGGGTCGCTCCATATTTATACAAATTCATAGCGGCAGAGGACAGCCCCCCCGATAAGAAGGATTAAAAGTGTAAATATATTCAGGCAGCTGATAAATAAAATGTGAGTGTAGCTGGAGATGTTTTTTGGAATCCTCAAATTGCCTGTTAGTGAGAAATAAACAAGTCGGGGAAACGTCTCGGATAAAGCAAGTGGAGCCGCCCCCCCCGTCTCACACGAGATGCTGAGATTTCACAGTAATTCTCATTTGAAAGGAAACAACTTTTGCGAATCAGTCGACAGATTTTTGTTTCCTCTTATCTTTCATTTATTTCTTTACGAAGCTCAGAGTCGGGGTCATGAGGAAATCCAGCTCACCTGCTCTCATTTCCTGCTTCTCCACCTGAACCAGTGGAAATCAGACGGTCTCCCTCTGACTGGTGGAGTCGGCTCGTATTTGATTGCAGGATGCTTTTTCAATTTCCTTTCCGAGCGCACGTCACAGATGTGGCATCCAGATGATGATGACACACGTGGAGCTCAGGCAGAGGAAAGCTGCCATGTTTCTCTCCTGTGTTTGGAACGAGTTGGTCCATTTTGTTGAGATATGGATTATAAAATGTGGAAATGCAGACTCGAGAGGATCCAGTCTATGAACTGGAGCATAAATAAATACAGGTTAATATCCCACGTGTGGTCATAAGGCTGCTCTGTTGCTGTTTGAGTGAATCCACTTAGAAAAGGATTTTGGTAATTTGCTCTGATGCCGACTCTGATTGTCAGAGAACAGGTTTCAGGTCAGTGCACTCGATTCACACAGTTCCTGTTTGTAGACTGGCCCTGAAACCATTGAGGTCCCAGTGCAGCAGCTCATAAACAAATGTCCCGATTGAACAGATTAACACTTTTTAATGAGGAAGATCTTCAGCCGGTGGCTTTGGTTCCTGACAGGTGGTTTGGTGAAGCAGGTTTTTCTTTCCTCCTCCCAGTAGCTGCTGTGGTTATTGAGCACTGGCACATTAACGTGTGTTGAAAACCTCCATCGACGTGTGTCAGTGAATGTTGGATCAAACTGTACACAGTAACAACATGGAGAAGAATAAGGGTTTGATTACAGGCTGTTATGGAAGTCAATGCAAAGTCCTATTGGAATTAGTCGGTTGTTGTGAAGCCAGTTCAAACCACCTGTTGTGTTGTGTTGCAGTTGTTCGACTGTGAGAACATCCGCAACACAACACAACACAACAGTTCATTCAAACTGTTGTGTTGAGCTGCAGATGTTCGACTGTGAGAGAACAGCCACATTCAGGTTAATCATTTTCAAGCAGGTTTCATTATCCCAGTCACACTAGACTGTAAGAGTCTTTCATTTACTTTAATTATTTGACCTTCACGATGTCCTAGTGCCGAGTAATGGGTTTTTTATAAGTGGTTATTTCACAGTTTGAGATTATATTCATAAAAAATAATAATAATTTCCGGTCCTGATCCAACCACATGTATATATACGCAGCTGTTAATGGATTCCTGGCTTTCATATGGCACCTTCAATCAGTGCTCAGTGGTTTAGAAATGCAGGAAATGTGTTTTTGAATTACAATTGGTTATTTTCTTCCCCCTCCCACTTCCACCCAAACCCCCCCCCACCCCCCATCATGAACCATTCTAACTATCCTCCCCCACTTTTAAAACCATTAGCAGACACCGTGGGTGCATGTATAATATAAATAAATATATATTAGAGAAATGCAAAGAACCATGGGATATGTAATCTGTTCTGCCTCCATCTTGCTCCGAGCGACCAAGGCTCCTGCCTCATTAGCGCAGTTTAATGGTTTGAATTACAGCTCACGTCTCCTTCACATCTCAGCAGCAACACTTTCATCGAGGACTTTTATTGGACAAGGAACAGATCTCGTTCGGTTTCTCAGTAAAAAGAACAAACTGTAAAAATGCTCCGTGGTGTTTGTTAGCTTCACGTGTGGATGTGATGATTCAAAATCGTTTTTATTCTTTTTTTCTAGAATAAATTCAATCTGGACAATAACGGAAAGAATTGTTGGTTCATTCTTTCAGATGATACGTAAGATTCTTTTTACTTGGTATAAAAAGAGAAGTCTGTAGAATTCAACTCCTCTCGCTCAAACCTCAAGTTAAATGTTCTCAATAAACCAGTTAACGATGCAACAACTGTTATATTATCAGATATCTGGATAAGATACGAGTTTCGATGCCATCCTCTTCCTCCTCCTCCTCCTCCTCCTCCTCCTCCTCCTCCTCCTTCTTCTTTCTCCCTTTTCTTTTACCCACTTCCTTCTCTGTCCCGGCTTCAAAAGAATAGTTTTCCATGTTATTAAGCTGCTGCTCTGTCACAGCTGCTCACATTTCTTAAATAACCAATCCTTTCTTTTCTTTTAAAGAAAAATGTATCTCCCATGAAGGAAGCTGTGTTTTTAATGATTTCTTCCAGACTTCCCAATGACTCTTTAAATTTTCATCCAGTGGCCCAGTATCTCCAGTTTAAATGACACGGCGGTGAGGTGCATGTTTCCTCCGGCTGAGGATTCTTTTTGAGACGGTTTTGCCTTTTTTATTCCCTGAATATCTGCAGAGAGACTCAAACCATCCCTGTTAGGTTTTCACATCGTTTATGAATCCTACACAACTGGATGACGACGTTTAGACAAAACAAAAGGATTATTGTTTTGTGTCCTTCTGTTGAATTAGATCAAATCAGAGCTTTTTCCTTTTAAACATTTGGAAACGTTTAATTTGTTTTTGACCAAATAAAACCAAACTAACGATGCTAAATAAAGAAAAACACAATAATAAATAGATAGATAGATGGATGGATACTTTATTAATCCCGTGGGAAATTCAGATCATCCAGTAGCTTATACACCTCACCGACATACATCCATAAATCACATATACATAGGGAGAACATATTACAGGTACAGGAATGGGTCTGACCCTATGGTACAGAAAGCTATGATGTGATTGTGTCAGTGTCCAGTAAAGTGTTCTTGTGCTGCTGGAGTGAATAGTACAAAAAAATATATATATATATAAATAAATAAGAATATGTAAGTGGTAGAGACTGTGCATGAGGCTAGCATAGCCAGTAAAGGGATGGACAGTGGGTTAGTATATAATGAGATGAGATGAGAAGAGAAGAGTAGAGAAGGGGGGGGCAGATTGAGGATAGTGTGATGGAGGGAGTGTGACTTCTGATCGTTGGCAGAGGAGGAGGAAGCCGAGCTCAGCTTTGTTTCGTGGCGACCGATTTACCACACGATGTTTAATGAACTGTCGGTCGTGACAGAGGCCATTGATATGATGGAAGAGAGTCCTGTGTGCAGCATGTCAATATAAAATGGCTTCGCTGACTAATCCCCAAAAAACGATTGTTATTGCTCAAACAAAAGCCGACGTCCAGGTGATTAAAACGAGCTAAATGTGGAAGACAAACAGCAGAACGCAGATCAGCCTCCTCCTGTCGCCACAGAGTGAAAAACATTAAACTCCAGTGACTGAGCGTGGCTGAATGTCAACTGTCTCTCATGTCCCTGTCCTCCACTGCAGGGAGCCTCAGCACCAGTCCGTCCCCTACCACTACTACGAGCCCCGGGGCCCGGACGAGTGCGCCATGTACATTTCCCACGAGCGCGGGCGGCGGGGCAGCCACCACCGCTTCATCACGGAGAAGCGGGTCTTTGCCAGCTGGGCTCGGACGTTTGACATGCACTTCTACCAGCCGGACTGGACCCCCCCGCCGCTGCCGGCCAACCGGACGCTGCAGGGGGGGGCCACGGGGGCGCCGCTGCTGCCCCAGAAGACGTGACCGGTGCCGCGATGGAGAAGCACGCGGTAGAAACCAGCATCAGGACTGGGGAAAGGGGGGGGGGGGGGGGGGGGGCAGCCGACTCCCACAGAGAGGATAACACACGACGTAGGCAAGAGAAAGAAGTTCTCCATGGATGAAGGCCGAGGCCGCTGGTCTGTAGCTCCGGCACTGAGCTCGGTTTTCTGAGGTGAACCAATTCAAAGTTGTACATCCCTGTTTGGAAAACCTTGTGAAGTGAGGTTACACAAGTGGGGAACATCATCACACTCTCCACTCTCAATGCATGCAGTGTCTTACTGTGGATCCTCCCTGTCTTTGTGCATATACATGTGTGCGTGTGACTGTGTGTGTGTGTGTGTGTGTGTGTGTGACTGTGTGTGTGTGTTTACCACAGAGGTACAACAGAGGATACAAGTTGGGTTTAAGCTCACCACAAAGCCTTTATTGGATAACGGCTCTGTGCAGGATTCACTGCTTACAGCCCAGTGAAAGAGAAATACCATCACAATGCCCTTAATCTAACAATGCAGCGCTGGAGAACCTGGAGGCTGACTGGTAATAATAGCCTGGTTTGGATTAGGCTGTTCGAGGGACTGAATTATTACCGTTCAGACGCCATATTCTCCTGCAGCTTTTCAAAGATGGAAGAGGTCAAGTGGACGAGCGTCTTCAGTCTCCTGCTTCATGCACCGAGGGCCCGGCCCCTGAGAAGGAGGCTGAGAAACCACCTCCCTGACTTTCATTCATTCTGCTGTGTGCATTGTGAGCGCACTGAAGGGTCCCTCAAGTCCAACTCTGCAAAGGTGCATTATCTGGCTGAGAAACTGGAGCGTGTGAAGAGGTTTTATCCTGTGTGTGTGTCTGTGTGTGTGTCTGTGTGTCTGTGTGTGTGTGTGTGTGTGTGTGTGCACCTCCTCTGGCCCCATTCATATGTATCATAAGGCTTTGTCAGCTCCTGTCAGCAGTTAATAATGTGATGTTATATCACTACAAGCTGCATTTCCATGTAAATGCACGGTCACGCCACACAGGACGAGTGGGGGATGAAGATGGAGAGCGGAGACGCTCACCTGCCGCTGCTTCTCCCATCTGCCTCCAGAGCGACACGTTTCGGAGGAACACTTGATTTTTAGTTTTATTGTAGAACTCATGAGTATGTGATCTGTCACTCTCCTCTCTGGATTGTGTTTTATGTGCCGTCTCCTCTCATTTGGAGGAGTCGATGCTACGTGTGCACCGCCTCTCTCTCTCTCTCGCTCGCTCGCTCGCTCTGAGCTCCTCGAGTTCTCCTCCTCCTCCTCTGCTCGTCCTCCATGAATAAGAATCAGGTGTCAGTCAGACACAGACACTTGTTCTTAATGACACATCCTGGTGCAGAGTCCCTATCGATTCCTTATCTCTGGAATGTGAGTAATGAGGGGACAGGTGCTGTGGGTCACCAGCTGTCAGTGGAGATGAGCTCTTGTTGCTTTTCCATACATCAGCAGCTGGAAGAGTTTCCCTTGCTTTTGTTTCCCGGAGGAGTCGACTGGTCTGTGAACGGCTATGGGAAAATTGTATTAGTGATAAAAACGCCCAGAGATCGATGTTCTATTCTGAAATTAACCCAAAAATACTATTATTAATATTATTTAGTGAAACCAAACCAGAGAAGCAGAAAATCCTCACACGTCACAAAGTGAAGCCAGAGAGAAGTTTGACATTTTGCTCGATGGATAATTTCAAAAGGAATTGTTCAACTTTTCACTTTCACGTCTGTACAGTAAATATTAAGAAAGAGCTCATGAAAGATGAGCTTAGTACCATCGTAGAAGAAGTACTCATTTCTCAAGTTTAAGTACCACTTTCCCTTTTATACTTCAGTTACAGTAGGTACTTGTCTTTTAAAAATACTAGAAGTATCAAAAGCAAAAGTAGTTGCAGATTGTAGCCAATCAACTGAATGAACTGACTGACTTCCAGTCGTGGAAGGAGGCGGAGTCTAATGACCTGCCAGCTATATATAAAAACAAAAATTTCGGTGAGACTTAAAGGTGCAGCTCTAGTTGTCCTGCTAAACTAAGCTAGGCTAACTGGACACTGACTCATATTTACTGTACAGACTCAGCAGTGATGTCAACCGGAAGATTTAAACCGAGAAAATACAATTTCCCAAAATATAACACAATTCCTTTTTTCATCATAACTAATCATATTCAGCTACCAGTCGATTGTGTTAACTTATGTCACGTCAGCACTTGTGTGCTCGTCTCCTTTTTGTTGTTGTTGTTGCACATAATGGAAAATGTCAATCACCTCAATAAAATACTTTTTATCTGTCGTCTTTTGTCTTCTGCACTTTCTATATTTACCAGTGAGATAATGACAATAGAAATGTGACTAATAGAGTTGGAGTATTTCCTCCGCAGCCTCCAGAGGTGACAGTGGAGCACAGAGGTTCTGCTGAGGATGTGGCGGCGGCGCTGACTCACGTTCCTCTAATGGCAGCTTTCATTAAAACCTTTCAGTGTCTCTCTCTCTCTCTCCTGTGTGCTCCTGACATGAGGCTGTGTCACACTGAGACAATAACGATAGAGCGGCGTCCTCATCAGGCCCCAGAGCTACAGACAGATCCAGGACCACGTCGCACCACGAGGACATTTCCTTCTCATGTTTGAGAGCGGAGCTGCCACTTCACCTGGAGATGAGGGAGTATAGATCAAGGAACCAGTATAAGATGATGGAGGGAGACTCAGCATCACCAGAGGGTCATGAACACTTCAATTATCCGACAGCCGAGCTTTTACCAGATCAATAAAATGCACTCAAAATGCATTCAGGAGGATTAATGGCTCATAAAGCAGAATATAAAAAAACGAGGGAAAAGGACTGAAAAATCACCCGACAGCTTTTCTTTGTATCCTCTAAAAGAGACAAAATGGAAGTTATCACCAGGGCTGCAACTCACGAGTCATGTTTTAGCATCTTTTATGTTTTTATTCATCTATTCATCATTCTGCAGAGTTCACCAAGCTGAATATAACATTTAAAGAGCTTTTAAATTCCACACAGAATCAAAACATGTAATTTAAGTCTGATTAAAAAAGTTTGGACTATTAGTCCTTGAATGTTTTAGGAATATACTCAGCACTTCCCAGAAGAGTACAAAGTGTGATATGGTTAATTAAATTAATGCAACCTGGAGCCAGATAAGCAGCACAACTGGATAAAGGGATTAATCAATTAAAAGATACATTAAATTAAGAGCATTTAAGTTCAATAAAATCAACACTTTCTAATGACATGACTTTGTGTCGGTGCCGAGTTAAACTCCACAAAAGACTTATTAAAACACAATAACAATAACAACTTTAGCTTTTACCACCATGAAAATTCATCCTGAACGTTTGAGGCAGCTGCTCATAAAGATGTTGTTGCTAAAAGGGTGAAAGAAAAACTTGCTCTGTTTTAATACAGGATCTTAAGGAAAACACAATTTCCAATTCACATACATCTCGTATCAAACAGTGGTTCTGTTGAGTTCTCTTCACAGTTGACTTCATATGAAGGAACGAATCTCAAGCTAAACAATCTGGCCAGAGAAGATTAAGCAGCTCATATTTATTTCCGCTCTTCCGCTGCCTGAGGAAACAAAACAGTGTCAGCTTCTCTCCCTTCTCCTTCATTTCTATTTGCTTTAAGTTTAAGCTAAATTCTAAATTCTAAAATACAGGAGCTGAGTGTTGCAGAGCTTGATTTATGCAGCTATTGTTGAAGAGCAGAATGAAAGTGTGCGACTGCTAAAATGACTATTATGCTTCCTGGGAATGATTGACGCTACAAAGGCTCGGTGACAGGCGAGCGCTGGGAAATCCAGAGTTTCCATGGAAATTGGACAACCTGTCAGGTGCAGACACGGTCTCCAAACAGCCTGCCTTCTTGTTCGTGCATAAATCATTAAATTTAGCAAGCCTCATGGGGCTAATGTCGATGTTCCACTTCTAAAGGCAACATGTGTGTGTGTGTGTGTGCGCTCGCTGTCTTTTGAACAACCCGCGTGACACATTCAGTGCATCCGGCACGACTCCTCAGCCCCAAATCCTTCTTCCTCTCGGGAGTTGGCAGCTCTTATATTGTCCCGTCACTGGTTTCTCACCCGGCAGGTCAGGTGTGAAGGATGACAGACACCGATCTCTATTAGCATAAAGAAACCATAGTGACAGAGGAGAGTGTATTACCCCGACGAGAGGCTGAGTCCATTCAGCTCCGTCTGCCAGAGCTCGAGTAGGAGAGGCTCAGAGGAGATGGAGTCGAGTTTGAAGAGGGTTTAGGAACAAACAAATTCGTCTGAGGCTGCGTGCACACAACTCATAACTAACCTGGAACACACAGAGTGGAGGAGGCACGGAATCATGGGCTGCTCTGTCTTTTTGAAATCCAGGACTGGAAGAGAAAACCTCTGTTTCCAGACAGAAAACATTGAAATAATAAAAATATCAGCTCTACCTTCACGGATTGAATCAAGATCTTATCTTAAAACTGAGTTAAATAAAGAAGTTGAATCAATATATGAATGAAAAAGAATCACAACAAGACAATGAAGACAATTCTTTGATTCCATGTTTCACCTTTAATCAGAGCGTTAAAAATACAAATAGTGGAAATGAACGTGCACGTCTCTGAAAGCAGAGCAGGAGAGAGGAGGTGATAAGAAAACAACAAACAAGGAAAACCAGAGACAGTTAGTGTTCCACAGATAAACGTGCAGGAGAAGGAAAATGGCAGCTGACGTACACTCTCATTTCCAGCTCCATCTATTTTCCACTTAAGCCGCGAGGGAGAGTGACAGCGGACATCCGATGGGAGGGCCCCCCCCCCCCTCACCAATTCAATCCCAGTACCGTGAGCATCAGTCACTCTCTTCAACAATGAGTCTGAAGCAGTGGTTACAGATGGGGAGAAAGGCCCGGGCCAAAAAAAAAGGAAAACACGTCCCGGCCCGGAGGAGATTCATTTGGGACGGCCGGCGGCTCACCGGGTTATCACTCACTTCTCGCCGGCGGAGTGCGAGGCGCAGAATGGCCGGGGAAATAGCCGTCCATTACCCAGAATACAATCAGCCGAGTGCAAGGCTGGGGAGCTAATGGATGTTTCCACAGGGAGGGCAATTTGGTGAATGGGAAAGCGGATGGCCCCATCATGTGAGATGGGATTATGTGCGATTGTTATCCCTCACGAGCGTGATATGACGGTCAAGGGGTGTAATGTATATGGACAGGGGAGACATTAAAGAGTAATCTCTCCACAGCCCACTCCCGGCCAATCAGCCGCCCTCGTCCCACGTGCTCCTTTCTGGCCGAGCAGTCGTTGTGAGCAGCACTTAAACAAAAAGGCCGCCGCCGCTCCTGCTGCTGATGTGTGCAGAGCAGCGAGCTCTTGAAAATAAATTAAATTCGTATCTGCCGACCCAATTCAGTGCATTTATAACCAAATCAATGCAATTATGGAACGGCTTATCAAAAAAATAAATAAATTAAAGTCCTTTTTGAAAAAAGACCCAGTAAAAGCAGTTAAAAAAAATCTCCACCACTTTAATTATTTTGTCCCTTCTTCCTCCTCACAGCTGAAATAATAAAAAAATTACCACCTTTATATATTTACATCAGTAGTGAGCAATCATCCCGAAGAAATAAATAAAAAAAGGCACCAGTAGCATCATTCAGTTGTGGTGCCACTATATCTTCTTTCCACTTTTCAGGGAAAAACAAACTGCACCTTCCCTTGAACATCGCTCCAGTGAAGGCTCCTGGTCTGCAGCTCCTCGCTCTCAGACCCCCCCCCACAGAGAACACGCCCCCGAAGGCCTCAGAAGATGTGTTTGAGGTGTTTCATCCCGTACGTCTTGAAGAACACCAGGAGGATTAGAGTCCACAGGCCCAGGATGAAGCCGTCAGGAGGATGCCAGTCCTT
The DNA here is from genome assembly GCF_947347685.1 of Pleuronectes platessa. NCBI lineage: Eukaryota > Metazoa > Chordata > Actinopteri > Pleuronectiformes > Pleuronectidae > Pleuronectes > Pleuronectes platessa. The sequence continues at coordinate 4,138,261 of NC_070638.1, forward strand.
CTGCTTTGGTTTCTGAGGGGAGGTGGAGGAGGGGGGGGCAGAGGTAAGGTAAGGTGAGGGTGGGTGGGAGGTGGTGGTGGAAGGAAAGGTGGGCGAGAGGGGGGGGGGGGAGATGCAGTTAGTAATAGTCTGTATTTCTCCTGTTGAGGCTACCCCTGATTGCTCTGTCATTCACACAAGCAGCCGCCGCAAAATCACACCCACACACACACCTTATCTCTACAAACACGTTATGTACACTATCTGTTGTCGCACACATACAAACACAAAGGTTCGCACAAAAAGCAAGGGGGGAGGGGGGGGGGTAAATCTCATCAGCACACCTCCCCTGTCTGGTGTTTGTCCCATTCACTGCCACATCATCACTTTGTGTATGATTATACTTTTAAATCTCGCCCGTATTAAACATGCATCTCACAAGGAGCACATTTATATGCTAATGCAGCGGCAATATTCTGCAGAGAGATGAGACTTAACCTCAAAAAAAAAAAAAAAAAAAGTCTCCCTAACTCCTCGGCTGGCGACAAAGCCACCGACAGGTTGTGAGGACGCACTTAAGAGATTTCTGTTATCCCTCAATATACAAGCTGTCATTATCCAGTCGGGAAATCACCAGACAGAAGAGGCATCCCCTAAAGCCAAAGGCCAGAGACTTGGCAAAGAGGATGAACAACACACACGCTCCAAATCTGCCTGAGACACAAACTGTACGCACAATGGGAGGAAGACGTGTTGTACAGTGAAGCTGCTACACAAGTGTTCGAGTGATCCGTCTCGTTCCGGCTTGGCTCAGCGCTGCTACAGTGTGTATTTGCTCCAGCTCGAGTCAACACACACATCGGCTTGAGACGCACACCCACAAACACACAAACACACACACTGCAGATGGAGCTGGAGCCTGACCGAGAAGCCCTGGAGGTTTAGACACTGGTGTGAAGTCTAACAACAGACAAAAGACACAATACAATACCTGCAGTACTGTATTCTCTACAATCTGTAATAATTATTTATCACTAATCTGTAATTGAGACACTGAAATTATGATTAACTATCACCAAAGTACAGAAAGCCTCTGGATTCAATGTGTCTAAAACTTTGTCCCTAAGAGTTGGAGGAGAAGTGAACAACCTGCTGACTGTGTGAATGTGTCAGTAGCAGCATGTGTTGAGAAGTGTCAAGCTGCCGTCTAATATCTGGTCATATCTGTCATCATCTATGAATTATTTATTAGTTTCTCAAGTAAAAATCATAACTTTATCTTTTCAGGTGCAGTAACTCACACTTTTACTTTTACTCCAGACACAGAAATACCCAAACTACTCAAACACCATCTTTATCATAAGGGCAGACATACAGCTTATAACAACTAGTGTTATATAAACTGTAAAATCAGAGGTCAGGGATGTTTGCTCTGCATCTCTGGGACAGTTTCAGGTCATGAGTTTAACAAGCGGAGCACACGGTGCACGGAGCCAGTGCATTTAGGAAATGTCCAAATCCATTTTTGCAGGTTTAACAGCAGAAGAAAAAGGTCAGTGCACCAGGCACACGGCTCTTAGTCTTCCAATTAATCATCCTGCATGAGGGCGAAGATAAAAACGCCAGCTCACATTATCTTGAGAAGCCCGGTGCGCTCGCCTGCACTTCGGCAAACTGCTGACTGGTCTGTTATGAATGTGTGTTTCCACCACTGGTCAAATATTCATCAGATTTCATTCATCATTCCCCTTCATAGACACAGGTTACTGTCTCGGTGATGTGCCGCTAAAATAACTGAGAGACACGACCCCATTGACGTAAGATCAGCTTTTTGTGATCGCTTCCCACCAACTAAAGATAGCAACACGCCAACAGACACACACTTCATCACAAGACCTCACACCCAAGGAAGCTCCGAGGGCCACAAGTGCATTTAGCAAACTGCATGGGCGGTGGATGAGAAACTAACAACAAGCAAAGACACTTGCATCCGACTTGGCACTGCACCACATTACTGCACTTCATTTAAAGAGATTTTAAAACACAACTTTTTTTCCCAATTGCAGCCTTAATTCCTAACTTTTCAAACGTTTGTATTTCTTCACAGTTTAGTTCTGTTTTAAAAACATCAACAGAAACGGTTCGGTTCAAGAAAACAACCCGTTCATGTACCTTTTAGTGATCTCACTGCAGAGCAGGGAGAGACATATTTCATTTAATCCAAATGCCTTGTGGCATTTCAGTGTTGAAATGGTTTAATTGCCTTAGTGTCTAATTTATTTATAATCTGCCTTTCAATTTATAAATAAATTGATGTGTAAGCCCGGACGTCTAACATGTTGCAGAGTTTCTCTTTTCAGAACGGGACAACTGCTGAAATGGCTCCAGAGTGTTGACTGCTCTGCTTTATTTGTGTAAATATATTTAAAAGGAGACCCACACACACTGTAGAGTGTCTGAGGTTAAACTCACCGTTCATTGAATGTCAGTGAAATGTGTTTTATGCAGTTAAATCTCCACTGGGTGAGACTGAGCCACCACAGATCTATTCACTGTATCCTCTTTGTCCTTTCAGCCAATCAAATCCATGTGTTATCACTGAAGCACTCGGCTCGTGCGGGGGGGGGGGGGGGGTGATGGACTCGACCCACTGGTCTTAAAATAACCCACTGCACCCATTCATGAAATCGCATTTAGACCAGGCGCGATTACATGTCCCTTAGGATAATGAATATTAATCGCTCTGGCCGGTGTCTAACTTATTGTAATTTCTCATTATTTCAACAGCTGTTGGTAACGGAGGCAAAAAGTTAATTTCAGGATCCGTGTGTCAGCTGCGGACTCTGGGTGACCTCTGAGCGGAGGGCGCCGTCTTTTCCATCTGAACTCCGGGTTACTGGACGTCTCTGCCAATTCTCTAATGTGGAAAGACCGAGGACAGAAAGTCAAATCGGTTTACGTCGAGCTCTGCGTCAAATCGATAGAGCTCGACTGCCGTGCAGAATGCTAAAGCAGAGAGGGAGCGGCCGGTCCAGAGCTCCAGAGCTACAGAGCTCCAGAGCTCCAGAGCTCCGGGAGGCTCAGGAAGTTTTCTGACCCTTTCGCCTTTTTCACATTTTGTTGCCAAGACATAAAAAAACTGTCCATTGACAAACGTTAGGATAAAACCTTTCACTCGTTGTTATTCACAATCAACTGAGGTTAATCACACCAGCTTTTAAAAAGTGAACATTTGGTAAATAATTAAATTTCCATAACATTATTTGTGTCTGTATCAAGTTTCTCCTCCGCGGGCAGATTGGCTACAGAAGCTGAAGAACATCAGCCGCTGAGCTTTGGCCTAGTTTTGACAAACAAAATATTATTATTGACAAATTTCAAACTATCTCGACAGCGTTTAACCTCCGAGGGAACCAACCAGCAGACGCTAACTTTCCAGCAGAACTCATTCGTGAGGATGAATATATGAAATGCCTTTAGCAATGTACTACTTACTACATTTAAGGCATTTTCTGTGTCCTAAGACAAATCTGAGGGGTCACACAATGAAGAAGAAATGTAAAAGGCATTTGTTATGAAAAATAAAGATACTTATAAGCCAAACAATACATATTTCTAAGAGGGGAGAAATAATTAAGTTTGGTTTGATGGAACGCTATAATCTAATTTCATGGGTCACAAGCTATAAAAGGTTAAAACTATGACAATTAACTGTTTTTCGGTTAAAATGACTCTTTATACTTATGCAGATGAAACTTGAATCAAATAATTAAAGAGTAGACAGAATGAACTCATAAAGCCACGGCTCTATCTTTGTGTCAGACAGATTTCTATCCTGTTTACTATGATTTATGCCCGACAACGTTGTCTTGTTCACAGAGAACAACAGAGTTTGCAGGTGGTGTTTCGTGCTCTTCATGTTTATTTGCTGACAGAACAAGAAGAATCCCCTCACGGCTTCAAACAGTCAATTTTGACCTGATCTGCTCTTGTTTTGTTTTTGTTTTTTTGAAACAGAGGTTTTGCCCCAAATCCCAAATTAAACTTGCCAGCATGCTTGAGTTGTCATGCTCCATGTTTCCGGTCAAACGGACGCCACGCGATGACAACAGTGATCTGTCCCATGGAGACGCTGACACAGTCTCATGAATACTGATCTGACAGTTGAAACAGCCGTCACACGGACACTGACATCAGCACACCAATCTGATCCAAATTATAAATTCAACGTGCATGTTCCTCTGATGCTGCAGCTCCCTACACACCTCAGATCTGAGTGACATACGAAAGCTATACAATCTGGACAGATGAGACACTTTCAGCTAAAAACCACGATGACACACGGGCCGGTAGGAAGAGGAGAGGAGAAGAGGGTGAAACACTTGGAGGAAGAGGCCGAGCCCTGGAGAGGATGTTCACAAGAGGCCACGAGAAGCCATCAGGGGCAGTTGACCTCTGTGACGATGGTAGGCAGAGGTGTGCGTGACTGTGACTGGGACCGTGTGTGTCTGTGTGTGTGTGTGTGTGTGTGCCCCTTGGGTAAAGAGGAGCAGAGGGAGATGGATGGACTGTGACAGGAGGCCACGTCAGCACAGCTGGCAGAGAGAGGAGCAAAAGTCAAGAGGGAGGAGAGGAAGGGGAAGTTCAGAAGAGAAGCAGGCGGATAAGGTTGTTTTCAAAGGTTTGAGCAACGTGGGCAAATTCCATGTTCTGTAGATCTATAAACTGAAAAGTAGTAAAAACGTTAAACATTAAAATAAGCCTTTTTTTATGTGTTAATACACAGTTACTTAGATTTTGTGAAGTTAATACAACGGACAGCACTTAAACAGTACTTGTGGCATGTGCAACACCACACTGTCCAAATTGTAATGACACATTTTCACCACCTGAAATATAAATAGCTAATGGTTATCTCCACTATGAAATATGTTTTCGTTGAATATTAGAGTAGTAAAGATGCACTCGGGCCGAGCAACAAACATATTAAACATGTGATGTGAGTATTTTGCTGTATCTGACCTCGGACTGACGCCTTGATTCCACTATCTACTATTGCTTAAACATAACTTTTTAATTATCAACCGACATAAACACAAATACACTGTTTATTATGTTCATTTGATTGAAAAAGCCCAAGGCTGGTTTACCAAGAGTCACACGTCTCCAATAAGGCTGACATTTTGGCCGGGCTGACTGTTTGTGAAATATACCATGTGAAAGTTTCTCTAATGAAAAAGGCAGCAACTGTAACAAAACCAAAAGAACAAATTACATTTATCTAAAATACAGATAAACTGAAAACTCACATTTAAGGAGCTGGAGCCAGCAACTGTTTGAAATGTTCTGTTTAATTAATGACTAGAGATTAAAACATAATTTGTTGAAAACTGGTCCACATTTTAATCACCACATCGTTTACGACTTTAAATATAAAGTTTGATTTACTGCCTTCAACAAACTGAAGGAGGGTTTTTCTGCTGAGTTTCTTGAAAAGACGGACGATGAAAAACACACTTGAAAGAGGCTGAGGGAGAAAAACATTGAGCACAGAAATGATGGAGCTGGAGAAACAGCTGGACGAGGGCAGCGGAACAGAGGCTCCATTCACATGCCAAGGACAGAGACCCTGCCTGCCTCCATTCCACACGCTTTGTGTTGCGTATTCAATTCACCGGTAAAAATCGATTAACAGCTACCCATCTAATTGATTGGAGCTAATTAACACGGCCCTGCAGGACGCTAATGGCCGTTGAGGGAGGTCTGAAACGCCAAACACTGATACTCCAAGGTCACAACTGCAGCAGATTGATGTTGTGCGGAGGCCGATGACAGGGGAGCAGCCGCTGCGTGTTGCCAAGACACTTGACTGTATTGAATTCACATTGGAGCCCCCAGCGAGTGCAGGGACAGTCAAAGCAGTGGGTGCATTATTCTCTCATGAGGAAAGTTTTTTACTTTTCCAGAGGATATTATTTGTAATTATTGAGCGGCAAAGCTAATTGCGATCCGATAAAACAGAGGGCGGCTGCTCAGGGTGGGTTTGTCCTGTGATCCACAAAATCCCAACAACTACTTCTGAGCAAAAGTCAGCGGGGGGGGGGGGACAAAGCATTCATTTTCACTGTTTCCATTTTTGATTCTCTGGAACCACGTGGTTTGGTGTCAAGCCGGCGAAAGAACAAATAATAATTTGACGCCACGGAGCTGGACTCATGGCAGCGAGGGAGGGGAAGGAAAGAATACACATCGACGGAGAGCGAGAGAGAGAGAGAGAGAGAGAGAGAGAGAGAGAGAGAGAGAGAGAGAGAGATTTCCATAACTGAACATATTGTGATTAAGCAACGTGATGAGATCTGTGAGGCTGAGAAGAGACGTGTCAGAAGAGGGAACTCACCCTGTCACCACTGGCAAGACAACCGCTAACGGTGACAGGGCATTAATCAACTCCTCACAAACACACACACAATGAGGGGGAGTTTGTACACAGGCCGTACAGCACAGCAATATATACCCACTGTCAGTCACTCTGATGACTTCTCTAGTTACAAGGTGTCGCCCCGACTCCCAGCAAATGGAGAAATTGATTCCTTAGATAGTGAAAAGATTTGTTTTGTCGACAGTGGCACGACTGAAATCACACCACGTGGGACTTGGATATTTTAGACTTTAAATCTCATCAGATACAAATCTAGTTCTTCAGACGAGTGTGTCAGATCAGTCACGACAGAAGAAAGAGGCTCTGCTTCAGCGGCATCGAAGACAAAGACGTCTCAGAGAGCACCGCGTCCAATATGACAGCTAATCCAAAACAGAGGAGCTGTCAATAGACCTGATGGACATTGGTCATTCTGCTGCAGTGCAGAGTTCCTATGATGAGGCGGAGCCAGATGACTCAGTCTATCAGGACTCCCATCTTCAGCCCAGCAGGAGTGCGAGCCGATAATCGAAATCTCTGGCAGGGGTCGCCGGGTTGACGGGTGTGTTTGTGTGGTGTACGTGTGGGTGCATTTAAAAAAGAGGGAGAGAGAAATACCAGAAAGACAAGAAAGCGAGAAAAGATGTATAAAAGATGAGCAGACAGAGAGGTGGCGGGGGGGGGGACAAAAGGCCAAGATATGAAGCCAAGTAGCCGACAGCCGAGGCTTAATGGTGTTTGTGAGAGCGAGTCCTGGAGCTTTCAATAGTGCGATTGCTACATATTGAAGATATATTTATGGGACGCTCTCATGTGAACAAACGGGCAAAGATCTGAAATTGGCCGGTGTTTGGCTCCGTGTTCGAGGCAGGCCGGGGCTAATTTCCCAGAGTGCCGCTGGGTGCGAGGACCCCTCCTGTTTCCCCCCCCTCACTATTACTCAATAAGCATCTGACAGCAGCCCGGACCGCGGTCAGCTTCATTTTCTCTCGGCCAAATGACCGAGATTGTTTTTCTTCACACTGAAGTCGATATCAGCCGGTGGTGTGTCCACAAATGGGGCCAAATGATTAGTCTTCCTTTTTTGTTCTTACTCATTTTTACCGCTTACTCAGTTCGAATGGATCCAACTTTAGCTTTTTAACACAAGAATGGTTTAGTGTCCAACGACAAAAGGAGACAAATATCAATTCAAAATCAAACACTCAGCAGATGTGAGTCTACAGCACTCACCGCAATGTGAAGCAGGAGCATTTCAAACAGATTTAAAATCACCCAATTACTGACTCCTTTCTTTGCAGTTGCATTTGATGCCCCCCCCCGGGAGCTGTTGTCTATTGTTCTGGAAATCCCACAAGGTGGCTGTTTGATCCCGTTTTAAATTATCAAAAATAATTAACAGAACTGAAAGTATTTTCTTGTGGTTGTTTTTTTAAGCCATTTCCAGTTGTCAGGGCAAATGCAATGACAAAAATAAAAGTCAAAGGTTTAAGCTGTGAAATGTTTTTTACTTTAATATTTTAATCTGCTTCAGAACCTGGTTTCAGCGATGTCCTTATATTTTAGAATGGGGCTTAACTGGTTAACAACAGTAAACCATTTAAATTCCTACAACAGCAAAGCAATTAAACCTGCACGTTTTAAGAAATATTATCAACCTTTATAAAGTTGATTCTGTTAATATATAAGCCAACAGTTGCTCATTTTAACATCCAGCTGAGATGGAGCAACGTTATCACATCTGTTTGGCAGCACTGGGGAAGAGAACCAATCAGGTCCACCACGGTGGCTGCAGAGAGGAGCATCCCTGGATAAGATCCAGCAACAATCGGTTTCCATCAGCTTCCCCAACGTGGCAGTTATTGCAGGGATATTGGAAAACGCAGTGTGGTTCATATCGACGCGTCCACTCTCTGCAGTTTTGAGTATGGATTTCTCAGAGGCAGCTGAACCCCAGATGTAAATAAGAATAATGTCGGCTCTGGCCTGTGGCAAAGATAAATGTGACTTTTTCATTTTTCTGAGGCTCAAGTTGAAGTGGGAGTATAGAAATGGTATTTTTAAATGGGCTCATAATGGAAAATCTTACGAGAATGATACAGGAGGCGAGAGCAGCTGCTCTGAATGCGGAGCACACGCTGTAGAGGCGGAATGAGAAGGAATAGGCGTTCGTTTGTGAAGGTCGGACTGAAAGCCACAATCCATTTGAGAACGAGGTGAATTCACAATCGCTCGCCACAATACTGCCAATCCATTCTGCTGGATTTCACAGTGCCCCCCCCCCAGACCAGGAGGCACTTGCATTTCACACTTAGAGCCGTCACCATGGAGACGGCACAAAGACATCTGTTGGTGGACGTTGTATAAAACTTTGTGTTGTGTCCAATCTGAAGGGCGAGCATGGACACATTTCAAATATTATGAAAAGCATCAGAGGGCCGATGCATAGTGTGTAAATAATATCCTCTCGAAGTTATACCTCCCATACGATCAATTCATTTTGTCAATCTAAAGGTTCCTATAGGATACAGAAATACCTGGGAGAAGTAGTGAACATATTTTCACCGAGGACATTAGTTCCCTTGAAATTGAATCAAGCTGCACCTATTTCCACACACTTGTATATTATCATTCCACATAAATGTGCCTGATTTTCCATGAATTATTATCTGAGAAATCAGGAGAAATATCCAATGCCCTATCTCACAACTTTAAAGAAAGTCTTAACAAATATTTCGGGATCTGCACCATAATCGAATGCTTTCTTCACTGACCCAAACTGCATCCGTCCACCAAGTTTCGTGCTTATCTATCCAGTTGTTTTTGTGTAATTTTGCTTACTGACAAACCAACTGACAAACCAACCTGCAGGGGTGAAAAACAGAATCCTTGGCAAAACCTAATTTTCTTTACGACTTGTTCCTGATGTCAGATGATGAAGAATCATTTTGTCCGTAATATCTTGTAAAAATGTATTTTACAAGATATATTTGTTTGTCCTCAGCGGTGCCCTTTGAACGATCATCTAGGAAAGTGAATATCTGGAAGTAATATTCCCACCAAGTTTGGGGAAAATCCATCCATGAATGAAGCGAGTTATTGCACACACACACACACACACACACACACACACACACACACACACACACACACACACACACACACACACACACACACACACACACACACACACACACACACACACACACACACACACACACACACACACACACACACACACACACACACACACACACACACACGCGGGTGAAACAGCCTGCAGAACACTGGAGGCGTAATGCGGCTGCCTGCACAGGACATAAAAAATGACCAACAACAAAGCCTGATGTTCTACAATGAATCAAAATTGTCTGGATGATAACAACATGGGTCTGTTACTGTGGTTTTGAGTGTTCTCAAGTGACGCCTATTACTTTCATGGTTCTCTCACCTGATGGATGATCTCAGACACCGGAAGCTGGTCCGAGAACGAGTACGTCTCTTTCTGCAGGTCTCCATACGCAGCACTGGAACACAAAACACACACACACACACACAACAGAAGGCTGTTTCCATTAATCTGAAGAAAGTGAAGGGCTCTTTGAAACATTAGGCTTTTTGTTATGAGAGACACCATTACTCAGTGATGAAGAAAAGCTGTCAGGGGAAGGAACAGACTCCAGTGTCTCAGTTGGCAGAGTGTGTGTAGAGGACGTGTGTGTGTGATTGACGCATCATTTCATAGCCTGGTCAACGATATGGAGAGTAAATCGATGTAAATGAACCCATTTCTTCCTCTTAATGAATGAATAATAATCCCTGTGCGTCACTACACGACTCTAAAGGCCACGAGTGATGTGAAAGAAAACAGTTTTAAAGTTATACACCACCTACGGTCTTTTTTTCCCCATGCAACCTTGACTATCTTGTTATTTGAACTATTTGAGGCGTTAGGAGAACTCCAAACTCCCAGACCTCGTGTTCTACTAACGCTGAACTCAATTCTTCTTAGTCTCTCTAAGAACCGGAGTGAACATCGATGCAGCAATCACTGAAACTTAGAAAGAGCTTAAGAGTCAACGTCAATACTCATACAGGGCTGGTGTTCAAATTCCTGAGCAGGTAAACAACGTTTGATATGTTTTCTGTTGATGCGCTACAGCAAACGTCAACTCTCCACTGCTCTCATTGGGCTTCTCTTGGTTAAGTTTATGAAACCTCTGAATGTGAAGCTTTCCAACTTTGAATCAATAAAAGTAGAACATGTTGCCCAAGCAGAAGGTAACAGCACAAAGGAATCAGGAGAGTAATTTAATGTAGGACGGTGGGTGCACTTAATGGAAGATCCCCAAAAAACCCTTTGACTTCAAAACATGGTGGGATCTTACTAGAATTTTAGTTTGTTGACAGGAAGCAAGCCTGACATGTGGGTTAGCAAAAACCTTTTCAAAAATAATAATGAAAATAATGTATTGTGTTGGGCTTTGTCCAACAGTGAATCAACAACAACAAACCCCTGTGGGCACCCTTCTGAAACCTGGTAAACTGTTAGAATCCTCCACCTTGCCACGATCGCCACAGGCCTCTCTGAGATGCTCCTGTGTTTCCATCCCCGTCTGACACAGAATTCAGAAGAAGATTCTCGGCTAAAGGTCACAGTCGAGTGGAGGAGGGTTTTTTTTGATAATCAAAGTTCAGGTAAGACAGCTGCCGACAAAGTGGACCACGTCCCACAGAGATCCACCGAAGCCCCCCCCCCCCCTCCCAAACCACTTGTTAGGTGAAGCAACCTTTTCTTTTTCATTCCTTTCTTGTTTTTCTGTAACTTTTCGCTCAACACTTTTTTCTATTCTTCCTCCTTTATAGTCCCGTCTTTTCTCCCCCTTTCTATTCAACTGCATGTTCTCTCTTCTGAACACTGGTGGTGGGGACGAAGCTGCTCTGACAGACAGAACCACAGACTGAAGAAACGAGGCCGAGCTGGCAGGCAGGGAGCTGATCTCCTGCTGAGCCCTTCATGTGCTCAGAGCTCCCAGTGAGGGCACCCACGTCTCACCGCTGCCCCCCCACCCCCCACCCGACCACCCCTTTCACTTATAGCACAAGCGCTGAGCTCTAATTCAATTCCAACCACTTTCCACTTTATTTTTCAGAAGAGATTTTTGGAGAGGATTTCGGTCCACTTAGCTGATTCTAATGGATACGACTGCCCCCTCCTCCCCCTCCTCCCCCTCCTCTCGAGCACTGCTGTCTCCAGCTGCCATCTTCACATCAAACAAATTTCCTTTTGACATCCGCCCTACTAACGGCCACAGTACTTTCTGTAAACTCTATCCTGCGCTGCGGGTCACAAATTAGATTATGATTGCTTCACAACTCAACAGGATATGAACTCGGCTTTAATTTGGTCCTTATAATTGTCCTGGGAGTCGTGGGAGCTGCAGGTAGACGTGTTGTTGTCAACAACCACCAACTGCTGCAAGTATGTAACTGCACAATGTCACTAAACCGTTAAGCCTTCGTGTAATGAAGAGGATTGAGGGGGTCCATTAAAATGTCCTCTCCATCAAGTGCCATCCGCTTAATGGAAAAGACTTTTCGTTAAAAACTGTCTGTTTAGAAATGGGTGAGAAGAGAAGATAGAAAAAAAACTGAGGAATAGAAACGAAAGACAAAAGAAGACCAGAGAATAAAGAGACAGGCTCGAACACACATGTTCCCATCTTTCCAAAGAACAGTCTCCTCAAGCAGGAAGTCTTGTTAGGTGGATTATAGCAGCAATAAATGTGATAACAGCTTGTTTCAGAGGACATCTGTGATCTGTTCTCTACCAAAACCCATTTTCAGGTCTTATGAAATGCAGTTATTTATATTTTACGAGTGCATCTGCGCAGAGGTCTCATAAAGATCCTGTTTCTGCCGTGTCTTGGTGATTTCTGAGAAGATCCAGATGTGTTGGTAAAGGGTTTAATTCTCTAAATTGATTTGTCCGACCATGAGCCTTAAACCAAAACGTTTTCAGGTAACTAATAAATAAGACAAGCAAAAAATCCTCCCATTTAAAAAGCAAAAAAGTGATTAGATTCATTATCATTCATCAAGAGTTACCAGTTAATTTCAATGGATTAATTGAATAATTGTTGATTTCCCCCCAAATTCCAATACTAATTCCAGCCCCTATTACCTTCTGTTTATTGGTCTTAGGTCCAAGTATTTTCTTTCCTTAAACCAACATTTTCTCTTGTTCAATTTCAGAGAAAAGAACCTTGTTGTTTGGTTCTTGACAACAACTTTCAGATTAGAGAAGTGAAGTTGAAGGTTATGTTTCTCCTGCAAAATATTCTTACATTTTGCCCATGGTTTAAAAGTTGACCGTACGTGTGAAAAGCAAAGCAAATACTAACTTTCCCCTCATCTATGTAATATTAAATCTGTTTGAATGAGGCTAAAGAAACACTAATGGGACATGTGATATGATGGAATGTGTCGTTAGTCTCCCTAATATGTTTGAACTTTCAAAACAGCTTGGGTTTTTGAATTTATTCCTAAAAGTAGAGAGATCCTACTCCTGCTTTGCACCATCACTACACTTAGCTCCACTAAACATCAAATGAATCAGGGGATTGCTGGTCTCTTGCATCAGAATTAGAGATAGAGCGTCTCTCTCTCTCTAGGACTGAAATGTAGCAACAAGCAACTCGATAAGTCGAGTGCTGTGTTTCTGTGTTGCTTGGGGAATCAGCAAACCCAATGTGTTGGCCCTTATCAATAATAAAGTAATAGGGGAAGTTGTGTGCAATGACTAACTAGCTAGAGGCCAAAACAGCCAGTGACTAAAATCGGTATGGCAATTGCCTCTAATTACTAATAAGCAACCGAGCACATTAGATTCTTTGACTATAATACCTCCAAGTGGTTCAATTAAAGCCCATCTTAATGAAATTAACAAGAGTGAATGGAGGGTAATCGTGAATAAAGTTATAATTTCTACCACATCTGTTTATAGAGCACTTCAATCGTTTCTTTACACACAGCTTAAAAGGTTATACATCTAGCACACGCTGCCACTAGGTGTCACACTAACACCTGCATCTCGGAATCCCTCTGGTCACAAAGCACAATGAAAGCTCATCCAGAAGCACAACTGAATGAAGGTAACCTGTTTACAGCTGAGCCAACAAAGAGACTATTTAGCAAGATGCTATGCAGGCTAGTAAAATACATATATGCCGCTTTCCATCCTGAGCTTGGAATCCTGTCACTGAGCCTCCATGACACTGCAGGATGGAACAGCCCCAATCACAGCACACTCTGAGACGCCTGCATTATGGCTAGCAACTAGTCAGCATGGCCAGCATTACTAACATAGCCATACTCTGCTGTGTGCTGTGTGCACACTATAGGCTGTGGAAACAAAAAGTGTCCATCAGGGTGTCGTGTTTACATCACGGCCAATTGGAGATAGTCTTTTCACTATATATCCACGGACTCAAACATGAATGAAACTTTGGACCGGACACCAAACTAACAACACACAGGCTCAGGTTACACAACACCCAGGGGCTTCATTCTCTGCTCAGGGACGCAGCTACTCCACCATATCTTTACATAGAAAACAGCAGTTGGATCTTTTTTGTTTGAATAACATTTAATGAGTCAATATGTGAAGGAACGTGTGCAGTCAGAGAATCAGCTGTGTTTCCTCAAGCTCCTGTTGTTACTATGGGATGAGTGTATTTTTCTGTGAAAGCAGTCAGTCCGTCCCCAGACACAGACGATGTGCTGAGGAGGGTAAAAGTGTAATGCTACCACCATCTAGTGGTCAAGTCCATTCATCACACAAAAGATGCAAATAAAAAATGCAGTAATATGGATTGGGATGCATGTCGTCCTGTTTGCCACAAGGCGGCGCCAGAGACACTGAATCAGAAACACTGCAGCGCTGTAGTTCACAGATTACAGTTCTTAGCTGTATTATTACATAAAACAATGTTACCTATTAATTAGCAACATGTACATCGTGTTTTACTCTATGTGAGGTAAAAGCCACAAAACACATCATTAGTAGCAAAATCAATATCACTAATAATGAGGTGATGTAAACAGAAATAGTAAACAGTAAAAAAGTAAACATAAAGCAGATGTGGACAGTTCAATTAAGGTAAAGGGAGGATGATCTCAATTAAGGCCTTTACATCCTGGTTTTCCCAGAATTCACCAAAGTACCAGTACCAGTCTAATGATGATATCTTAACTAAGTTCATTGGACTCACCTCTTCTCCTCTGTTTGCATGATGGGACTGGTCAGGTTGATGGTTTCCACGGTGATCTCCACTTTGCGCACGCTACCGAAGAAATCTGTGACGAGGACGCTGCCCGGGTCCCTCAGGAACAGGTCGGTACGGTGGCCTGGAGTGGACACACAGTGGCTCTTGGGACAAACCTTGAACTGGAAGAGCAGAGAAATAACAAACAGTGTGATTAGGAACATGCAGCCAATTGCAGTAGATGGTGCAAAACCCTTCAATAGTTATTAGCTCTTATTAGTTATTAGAATATGTGTAGTATTCTCTTACATGGTTTGCAGTTTTTGCTTCTATGGAATTGGATATATCAGTGTTTTATATCATGACAAATGTAAAATTGCATAACCACTAAATTAATTATTGAGATCTGTAATATTGTATGATCATTATTTTTATGTATTTTAGCTTTTTATATTTGTAATGTAACGTATGCCTTAAATGTTTGATATTGGTATGGTAATGTTGGTTTTAAATGTTTGATATCTGTATGTATGTTTTAAATGCAGACCCCACTATGGGTAGCTCTGTCTTAGAGTAGAGCTAATGGGGATCCTTCTAAATAAACAAACAAATAAATAAACAAATTAGCTCCACTGTCATTAGAGCCATCCATGCAAATACAATACTTGTTTTTGTAATAATATGCAATTACATAGAAATGTGAGCTATGGAGGGGTTTAGCTTAAAAGATATGAAGCAAATCATAATATACTGTTAAATACTAGGTTTAGTTTTACATGCGTTACTGCGCTGAATGGCTCCGGTGGAATAATAATCCTAACATCAAAAACAGGATGATGGTAGTGAGATAAAAGTAAAAGTTTCCAAAGATCAGATGCTTTGCTCTATGCTGGGAATCTGACTTTTGTTGACTTTAGCAAACTCCATTTCAAAGTTAATGTTAGCTCTTGTTGCACAGAGTGAGGAGGAGAGACGTTGAGACAAAGAACTTGGGTAAAGGTCACATCCTTAGGATTTTCATCCCAAGTGCTTTACACAGAAATCCGTCTACAGGGGAATGTCTGATATTTTCAGCTGTGTTAAGATCCATTAATTAATTGTTAATAATAAGCAATTAGTAAAAGTTGATTAATTGACATTCTTACATAGAGGGCCTTTAGTTACACAGGGTCTGAGATGTTTTAATACTCGGCCAGCAGTGAACATTTAGTGTCTCTTCCTTTTCACACGACTCAGCTGTAAACTGTGGCCAGCTGCATCAAACCATCGCTGGCGCTGCAGTGGGAGGTGTCACAGTGTGGGACAGTGTGAGCAGACTAGAGGCGCAGAGTCCGACATCTGTGCACGTCATCGTCAGTCACAAATTTCGGTGTCTGCAGTGTCACCACCAGTGGGTTAATCCCTGTTAAGTGTGTGATTCATCCGCGTGTTGTACGACCGGGTTCTTAATTTGAATAGAGAAATTAAATCATTATTATATCAGCCAAACGCACTCAAAAAGACACTCGGTTGCTAAAGGATTCTGAAGGGAAGGTCAATTTCAGTTTCATCAAATGAAAGCCTCAGCACACTGGATCGAAAAAAAAAAAGAAAAGAGAAAACTTGCTGAGCTCGTCAGAGAAAAATCCATATCATTGATCCCCAACTCCACAAAATGGAACAAGAACAAAGTGCGCATCATCAGAAACAAGAGAAGAAGAGAGAATAATAAGCTTTAGTCTGTGCACATTGATTGAAGTTGGATTGAGTCACTGAGTGAGGATTTGAGATGTTTGGATTTTAACCCCCGTGGAGGTGAGTCGGGGAGGGGGGGGGGGGGGGGGGGGGGGGGGGGGCGGGGTCGGGGGGGGTGACAAGTGGTCCCTGGGGCCGGTGGATCTCTGCAGGAGAGTAAAAGATGAAAAGCGGAGGTTGAGCCGTGACCGGGAGCAGAGTGCACTCAACATCTCTGCCATCGTGTGTCACAGGCCAACAACCTTAACTCAGCATCAGGTATTCTGTTTTAAGTGTAGAGGCCTGTGGGACTTTCATCTGCGCCCCCCCCCTCTTAGTACCACAACCCATCATAATACCAGTCAGATGAAGAGAGTGGTGCAGGTACCGCAGGGAAGCCCAGAGGCCACTAAAGTGTTATCCAGCATGAATAATTGTTCTCAAGACATAAATGAATTTTGAAAATGTATTACTTAATAAATATATAATAAAAAGGTTATTTAGATATTTATTTATTTTATATAGATAACACTAATCCTCACCAGGTCATTCATGTTGGTTTTGCTGGCAGGATGAATGTCTTCCAGGAACTCCAGCAGGTAGAAGGTGTAACGGTCCATCAAATGGACTCCGATGGCCAAATCTGGCTGATGCTAGAAAGACACAGGGTAAATCAAATGTAAGAATAATATTATATATATATATATATATATATATATATATATATATATATACCAGAGCATATTTTCAGCTACACTATGTGGTATAAACTCCATCAGATCCCATAAAGATCTGTTTAAGGAACCACGTAGACTATATTCTTGTTTGCAGAGTTATAAACACTGAACCCTAACCCTAACCACACTGGTTATTATAAAACCAACTGGTTTTCAGATGAGGTTCAGGTAACTCACCGACAGGGAGTCCTCTCCCACTTGACTGCTGGCCAGAGCCATGAGGTTTGGGGAGTAGAATCTCTCGTACATGGAGGCTCCCTGACAAGTGTCAATGATGAACAGCAGCTCATTGTACCTGGAGACACACACAAACACACACACAAACACACACAAACACACAAGCATGGGATCGTACACATTCTTAAAGAACCCTGATGAGCTGGTATAACAATCATTTGTTCACAATAAATTCAGGTATCACACACAAAGCTTCTAACCAGCATTCACACTGTGGTTGCCACGGTTACTAAGAAAAAACCAGTTGCTCCATTCAGCCCCCCCCCCCCCCCCCCCTTCTCTCTCTCACCCACACAGACAATCTCTCCTTCCGCTCTCTCTCTCTCTCTGTTCACTGCAAACTCATTTTACCTTTTTTTTTTTTAAATCGACAACAAGACTTTTATTATTCCAGCTGACTGAGTCGAGGCGGTCGGGGGAACAGTGGAGAGAGAGAGAGGTGTCAGAGTCAAGGCAGCAATTATCTCACGAGCATCGAGGCTGGCGTCACTAAGCTTTTATCCAGCAGCCTGGATGTAACCCAGACACTCTATTGACTGGTTTGAGAGGCGCAGACGGTCGCTGGTGGCAGTGAGCGGCTTTACCTCCTTTAGCTTCTTGCTGTGCTGCACAATGAAAAGCAACATGAGGTTTCTCCCTCAGAAGAGGCTCGAGATCAGTAATTCCCTCACCTGTTATGTAGGTATATGAAGAGCTGTGAGTCTATGGGATTGAGTCAGATTCAACACAGTACGAACGCTTTTATAAATATGGAGCTTTCACAGTGGTTTATTAATACATGTATTTTTATTATAGCGAGATACAAATTAATTTTATAGTGAGAAATCTCAAATGGTATCAACAGGAGATCACGTCTTTTCATATCTCTTCTAAAACCTCTTTAACTTTGCTCCTCCTAACTTTATTAGAATAGATTTCGGCACACGTCATGTTTAGAGGATATGAACTTCAAAAGTTTGGTGTTTAGGCGGACATTAAATATTTCATTTATGTTTGGTTAATATCACTATTTCTTATTATAAATGGTTAATATGTGCAATTTGAAAAGGTTCTGTTGTTGAAACGAGCCCACAGTCTTTCCTCACTGGATTCTAAAGCTGCCCTCAGCTCTCAGGAGCATTTCAGGTACTTTCAGATCACTGTTTGTGTTTTACAGCCTGCAGCGTCACTGTTGAGCTTCACTCTCACCAGCTCATCAGCTGCATTTCCAGCCATGTTGTTCATGTTTCACACATTTTGCCGTTTTACAACCAAAAAATGCACAGTCAAGGCCAAACAGGGCCAGTGAGTCAATTCCCCTGTGGCATCACTGATGGGTGTGCACACACTGTTGATCACTTCCAACCACAATCCTCAGTGGTGGTGGAAGTTTAGAGATGCAACACACTTTACACCACTTTTCTGCCTGGTGTTAAGTTGCTCTTATTCAGCCTTGCATTCAAAAAATATTTCAGTTCCCATTCGTTCACCAAGGAGGACATTTTGAACCTGAAAACACAGATTTAGAGCCATCCCCTAAAAAAGTTTAATCTTTAATTTCTGTTTCATGCAGAAAGACCAAATAAAATGGACTTGCATGAGAAGTGAAGCCCTTTTTATCAATTCTAATACTTTCCAGTATGTTTACCTTCGTTTCTGCCACATCTGCTGAAAAGCATCAGCAAGTTCCACGTTACTAATCTCCTCAGAGTCCTGGAACTTCAGAAAACCATTCCCGCCATGGCCTGATAAACAAACACACATCATCAACGAATCATTCTCCTCTGTTTTATGAACCAAAATAGACTGCAAAATAACAAGATACATTAAAAAAGCACTTGCAGCCATATGCACTTTGCTGGAGAACAAGCATCTGACAGTAGATTTGTCCTTGAAATACCTGTCAGGTAAATGAGGATGTTGCTTCGATCGTCCGAGAGGAGGCGCTTGGAGCGGGGAGTGCTGGGTGGAAGCCTTCCAGTCAAAACCCGCAGGAAGTTCTCCACCGTTACCTGTAAGAGGATGTCAAATTCCGGTCATTTTCAATGAGAGGTAAATAATAAAATGTATGTCTTCTAATTCAAAACACATAATTAATAAAAACTGAACATAATTAAACCTTTAAACTGTATTAATGAGAAGATTGGATCAGTCAAAAGAAGAAAATGATTAAATATTTCATCTGCATCATTGGGGTCACTCCAGGGTTAACAGATAAATATTTTTGGTTTGCTCTACTTATCTTTTAATTAAACTGTGAAAAATAATCTACTCATTATTTTCTTCTCTTCAACTTTATCAGCTTTTCTTACAAACGATTACCTCATGGCAGCAAACACGGAATTGAAAACGCTGTGTTTATTCCTTCTTAAATAACCAGCACAGAGCAGAGTCAATAACCAGAACCAAACTGCAGATAAAGAGGAGAAACCCAGCATGGCTCTGCAACATGGGGCTGCTCCTCTATTTAAGGATTAATATGATATCAAATTATTTCCTGGTAAACAGACAGAGAGCAAACACCGGGCAAGAAGAATTGACCATACCCCATCCAATACCTTCCTACACCTGGATATAACGTCCCCCTGTGTGAGTTGTGTTATATACTAAGCATTTATAAAGAAGAGGATATTTAGGTTTAGGTTCAAAAGACAATTATGAAACATGAGCTCATAATTTTAGCTTAATTTCCTTCTATTTACATCAACATGTGTAAAACAACTTAGAATATATTGCCTTACATTAAGGTGACTGTGGTTCTGATATCTTTCAACTGTCAAGATCCTGACGCTTAGAAATTAGACTGAACATAACTTAAGGCAGAAGAAAAGGCTCTGGAAAGAATAGGTTTCTCATTTATCGTGCATTGTTCATTTATTTAGTATTAACGCCTTGAACAATTTATCAGAATACTATTGTAATATTACTATGTAATATATTCAAAGCACAGAGGGTGCGCATTTAATGATAAAGGTAAAATGCCACAACTCATATAAATTTAAATTATATATTATCATTGTGCCACAGAGACACCCCAGATTACCAATCATTCTCCTTAGGTGAGGAAACATTTGTTTGCTTGGTAATTATATTTAAATATCAAAATATCTTTCGAAATAATCCAAATATAACTTTTTTGAGATATCTTTCACCTCCGAATACAATGAGACTGTGTGAGATGAGAACCGACCTCGTATCCTCTGTAGTCCACCTCCACATCGTCACCATACACATTCAGCTCCATGTTCTTGTGGCTAAAGACTGTGGCAGGTTTGGGGTTTCGGTGGTTACAGGCCATGTCATCAGCCAGCATCAGAACTATGTGGCTGGAGGAAAAGAAACAAGGATGTTAGAAAACCAGTGTGTAGCCTGAGTTAGGGGTTCAGTGATTTTGCTCAAGGACACTTTGATGTGTGGACAGAAGGAGCCACACAATAAAAAGAGCAATCAACTCTTCCACCTGAACTACAGCTGTTGTTAATGTGAGACTGTAACTTTTCAGAAATAATAAGTATATAGGGGAGCATGTGTCATCTTATCATTCACAACACAAACAGTAATTTAAAAAATAATGGAATTTCACTCAAATCTCATTCATTTCCCCCCAAAAAATAAAGTAAAAATCTGTGGCATTTGAGCATTATAGGCTTGGAAAGTAATAACAAATCTAATATTTCCCATGAGAAGCTCCTGAATGTTGTCGTGTCAAGAGTAATCTTGAGGTGAAAAGTCAATTGAAAAACAAGTTAGTACATTATGAGACAATAAAGTTCACCAGTTTGAATCTGTTCAGTGATGACAAACCAGAAATGAAGTAACCCCACGGCAGGAGAAACTTTATTTGAAGTTATATTTGGCTCCTTGATGTCATAAAACAAACTAACAGAATTTCCCTGGTGGCCCAGCAGCATAACACACTGACTGTAGCGTCCCTGCTTCAAGATGAGCTGGTACTTTTGTTATATATGATCCATTTGTCTTCTAATCATCATGTTGCCTTAAATGGTCAATACAACACAGGAAGGGGATATAGGGAAATGTTTGTTAAATTATTGATGGACATTTATGGCTCGTAATTTAAATGTTCTGCACTTCACAATGTGTGTGACTGTGCTCAGAGAAGAATACGTGTCATCAACTCCCTCACTCACTCGCTGGGATCCTGACTTTCTGTTGACTTAAGAGAACGAGTCTCCAGAGTTCAGTGCATATCTGAAAGCATCTTAAATTGCTCTTTCCTTTACAGAAGCAATAAACAATTATTTTGAATGCATAATCTCTACTTTGTTCTTTGATTCTGATTTTTATCTCAGAAACAAACTCTTGTTAGACCAAAAGTTTAAAAATAGGAATATATATAATATAAGAGAAAATGTGTCATTGTTTCACTGTCTTTGCATAACAACGAGAATAATAACGACAACATTTTCAAGCTCTTAATAATGTATATAATAATGTTAAATATATATATATAAAACACACATCATAATCACACATTATAAGCTACTTTAGAATTACTGAAATTGTAAATTTTTCATGAAATTGCTTAAATTATTGATTAGTCGTGTCCTTCTTTCAGCTTTACTAATTTTCAAATCTACGTCAGATAAGGAATTAAAACCAGTAGAACCAGTTAAAAGTCAGAAACAAAGAATAAATCAGAGTAGACGTAAGCAGTGTGTGTTCAAAATAATGTTTCACAACCTCTAACATGTCAGTAGAGAAAACCATGGCTGGTCAATATTCTACAAATCAACCATTTACCAATTAAAGAACCATTATTATGATTATTATTATGATTATTATTATGATTATCCTCATTCAAAAATAAGGAAGAGTTGCTGAGGTACCTGTCAGGGATCCCCAGCCTCTTCACACTCCTGTACACAGACAGCGTGTTGGCCACATGACGGTAATTAAACCAGAATCTGGACGTGCACACCTGAGGATGAAACGACAGGAGGAAAGGTCAGTTAATTTATAATGAGAATAAATCAATTAGCATATCAATTAGCAAAGAAGTAGCGTCGGTAGCTGCTCACCAGAACAGCCCAGTTGTTCGTGTGACCGCTGCTGAAGAAGTTTCCCACATTATCCTGAGAAAACACGAGGAAACAAAACACATTGAGGATTAGCAACAACACAATTACACAATTAACAACAAATACAGGCTGCATGTGACAAGCTAGCTTAGCATGCTAATGTGGGAACGACATTTCGGGTTAATTTAAACGTTAAACACAATAAAGGTCGGGATGTTTAGTGTCTTATTTAAACACTATCACACTGACCTCGATGTTCGAGCTGCTCACGAACAGACACGAGGAGAATAAAGTCATTAAAATCAACATGTTTACTGAGCAGCAGCTAACGAGCTACAACCAGGAAGTGGAAACCGGCAGCTCCGCCCAAGTGAGTGCTTCCGGTAAGAGGAACTTCAAATAAAAGGTTGGAGTAGAGGAGGAAAGTGTGTGACCGAGCTGCTTCTGCTCAGGGTCACGTGCCAAGACGTTTTGAGGACGAGGGGGTAAATCATCACTATTCAAAGATGTCACTGTGGATCATAATACACTGTCAGTTTGTCCCTGATTTATAATAAAATGGAATATTTTATATCCTACCGGGGATGCACAACCTCTACATCTACATATAATAAAATCCTGCTACGTCCCTGTGCAAGAGAGAAGCAAGAACAAATGACAGATAGATTTACGATAAACATAAATACCTGGGGCCCATATAAATGATAGTTTAAGGTGAAAGAAAAAATTTAAAAAATGAAAATGCCAAACACTTATAGTTACATGAGGGCATAATTATAATAAACATGGATACATATTTTAATGCACATTATTCTTCATTGATATAAACTTCTCAATATTCATTATTTAAGAAAGTAGTGATCTGTCACCATCATTGGACTGAATTGTTTTCTTATCAGCTAATTATATACTTCTTTTGAAAAATTTGGGAAAATATTGTATATTTTAAATATTCAAATATCTGTGGATCACTGCTGATATGAATAGTCAAAGCTGTTTATCACACGATGCAGCTTGTACTTATTATTCCAAGGGCAGACATAGATTTCTTCTGGGGGTGAACTAATCAATTTCAAAGTTAAAAACCGGAGAGAGAGAGAACCAGTAGTTAACTATGATTAATGTGGGTTACTGCAGATGCTGTAGTTTGGAGGCACTCTGTGAAATATCATTATTTTATATAGGTTTCTCTTTTTGCAGCATGTAATTTGATTTCAACTGTAGCAAATGTGTTTATGTTCCTCCAAGGTCAGTATCCAGTTCCCTATAGAGTCATGTCTCACTGGTTTATATGTATTTTCTGAACTGTTCATTACAAAGTCATTAGGAAAGGGAATCTGTTTGGTAGCATTTTATTTCTGTGCAGCTGCTATTGAAAGGACAGAAAATGCCTTTTTCCCTGTATGTTTCTTTTTGGTGCTTGTGGTTTCATTGTACAGACGGGTTTACTGCTACGTGATTTTACTATTAATTTTTAAGTATGATTCTTCAGGGGCAACATTCAACTGCCTGTCCAATTAGGGCAAATCACCATTTGGTCAGCTACGGCTGATACTCTGACAAGAGAAGAAGAAAATACAGACTGGACATGAAATGGGGCTGACAGCTCCACATTCAAACTCCCTCTACGGCTAATTGGTGAGATCGTCAGTAACGAGAAGTGACAGGCAGCCGATGTCAAAATGCATGTTGTGCTGCTGCTGTATCCTGAGTGCCTCAGAGCCCTGTCATACAGAGAAGCCATGAAAAAAACATGTCCTTCATGCAATTTTAATGTAACATTGTAGCGCAGCAAGCGGAAGCTCTCCTGGAAAAGCTGCAGCAGGTTTGATTCACCACGGGGCGCACGAACCAGTTTGTCAACCACTTTAATTCTGCAGCTGTTCTCCTGATCTTTTGACCTGCAGCATCACAGAGCTCATCACTGTAATGTACTCCTCCTAATGCAATGCATTAGAAAATGGAAAAGCAAGGATGGTGCGCCAACAAAACAGTTCTCAGTCGCAAAAATTGAATCATCTTTCCATTTTCAAATTAGCATTTTACTCCCAGGCTGTTCTATCCTTGCAAGTGATCCTGTGGTGCAAGAAACGTTATTCAGATACAACGATCGTCGCTCTCTAACACACTCGTGTCTCTCAACTGATCCAATATTGTCCTGAGATGAAAACAACAAGGAGACTCAAAGTCAGCTGTCCAGCTGTCGAGGGGATTAGTGGCCAATAAGGATCAAATCCTGTGGAACAAAGCAGGAACTCAAATTGGAGTATTTCTGGAGATCTTGATTGTGTCAAACAGAGGTCACCCTCTGCTGAACTGTTTATGTATAACCAAAAATAAAGATGTACATTGTTAAGCATGTCATATGACCTGACCTACAGCTAATAATAACCTTTTGCAATACAGTGTGTGAGGTGTTTTTTGTAGGTGTTGCAGACTTAAAGATGAGATAATAAACCGATATGTGTCATGTGATGCATGATATCGATGATAAAACTGTACATTTAGAACAAAATTGTCAACTTTAATATTGAATTCTAACTTTGAAACAACTGCCTGACCAAACAGGAACCAAATCCCCAGAATAAAAGCTGCAGAAACTCAAAGAAAGTGAATGTTGTGTTGACGACTTTTCAAAATGCGTAAAAATGGTTGAAGAGCAACTTTACACTGGATCTGATGGTGGACGGCTTAGCACAGAAATATGAGCATCAAAGTGTTAAAATACCAACTGGAGAAGTGCTCATGATGTGGAATGGCCCTTCTCTTACTTTGCTTTATAGTAAGATCATTAAGATTGATTCAATAACATCCTATTGGGCAGTTTAAACCATGACATTTGTCATAGTGGATAAACCGTATGTCAGTTTTCAATGGAATAAGTAAATGCTGCTTATTTCCCTCATAGTTACAGAAGAATTACTAATTGAATAGTAAATTATAGCAAATGTACTTAGTTACTTCTAATTCCAAGCTAACGGTGAACGAATAGAACGCGCAAAGTCAAGTGGCTGCGTGCGTATTTGCGCGCAGCCTCGGTGGTGCCAACGTCAGGGGCGCACACACGGTGCGTGCTGGCGGCAGAGCGCGGTGGGAGGGCGGACGGACGAGCCGCGCATCCGCCACGACGAGTCGGTGTGAGAGCCTGCAGGAATCCACCAAGTCCACACACGAGGCAAAATGCGCTGAGGGGACGTGTGCGTGGAGCTCGGTTTGATGACCAGAGGTTTCCTTCACACGGCGGCGACACCGAGTCAAGAGAGAAACACGAGAAGCGCAGCGGACAAGTTGTGATTCCAGAGGAAAATCCGAGGGGGAGATGAATACCAACGATGCCAAGGAGTACCTCGCCCGGCGGGAGATACCTCAACTCTTTGAGGTGAGAGATGGTGGCGTGGGGATGAGCTGGCAGAACAGTGGGTGCAGATTTCACAATGTTTTTTTCTTTTTCTTTGTACACGTTTGCATCGATGCTTTGCAGAAAATATGTCAGAGTCAAGCTGAAGATGATTTTTTATGATTTGTGTCAAAGATGCCACTTAGATCATGGAAAACCTGGAAGCAGATTTCTGGATTGAACAGATCGATGGATTCGTAATTTTTGTTTAATCACTTCCTAAACTAGTTTTTAATACTACTATACAATCACAATAGGCAAAGATGGAATTTTAACCAAACTCACATCTCCACCTTTATGCATAATTAGCTTCCAATGGACATGATGCAGCCTCTCAACTGAGATGCTTTCAGCTGGAAACTGTTATTTAATCATGAAGACATCAAAAGAAAATGTGATCATCTGTCACTGATAATAATGGTGCATCTGTGCTATAAAGTACAAGAGGTTGTTTAAAAATTAATAATAATAATTAATAATTATATATCAAAGAAATATCAACGGTATTGTGTGTGTGTGTGTGTGTGTTTGTGTATTGCTATAAGGTACAAGGCCGGTGTTGCCTGACGCTCACTGTTAATAACCTCAGACCGACACAGTCTAATAACTTACAGATATATCATAATGAAATATAATCTTCTTTTTCCTGAGGGGAAACTAAATTGGCTCATCCACTTAATTAGAGCCAGTTCTACTGATTGTTTATCACACTGAGCAGCAAAGTGACACATTATCATCATAACTGCTGATAACTGCCTCTCATATAAATGCGTATTTATCCTCCATCAGCCGGGAGAAGCTTCTTGTTTTCCCTGCGTCTGCGGGTGGGAGGGTGGAGATGAGGTCCCAGAGGAGGCTTTTGTTTTAAAACATTCTGGGTCATGGGGACCTCTCATGCACCACAGTCCCTGGTCAGTCCTCCTCCACTATGATAATAACAGGTCGTCTGCGGGTTGCGTTTTGTTTGCACAGCTCAGTCCAATTTCATGGGCTTCTGACGAAATGAGATGTTTTGATCCGCTGCCGGAGACGAGCCAAGACAACCAGCTCTGCACTTCATTAAGGCGTCGGGCTGGCTCTCCGCAGAAACAACACGTCATTACAACGCAGCCCTCAAACTCGCTCTGCCCCCCCCCCCCCCCCCCCCCCCCCCCTCTTCTTCAGAGCCTGCTGACAGGTTTGATGTACTACCGGCCCGATGACCCCATCGACTACCTGGAGGCCTGCCTGCAGAAGGTCCGGGAGCTGGGAGGGGCGGACAAGGTGCGGTGGGATACCTTCGTGGGCCAGGAGAAGAAGTCCCTTCCCCCGCTCAACGGGAGCCAATCACGCAGGTCCCTCTTCAGAAATGGTGAGCATGAAGCCAATCTCCCAGTGTAATATATCAAGACCATAATAGCTCATTGTTTCAAACAGGAAAAAGCCTGTTGAGGTTTTGTGCTTCACCCTCATGAGCCCGGTCGCAGCATCATTGTTAAAACTGTTGATCTTGGAAGAACCAGCAGAGTTTTTCGAGCGAGACGAGATAAGAGTTGTTGTTTTTTATTCCGTGGCTTCAGTTTTTTATTTTTTTCCGTGAGGCTCAGCTGCGTGCATCACTTCTCTCACATAGATTTAGAGCCAGAAACCAGAACACCCACAAACACAACATGTCCAACACACCGGCTACAAATTCCGGAGGTGACCCCTTCGTGTTCAGGGACAGAATCACAGCTGGAACCTCCCGGATCCCTGTGCTGCCTCAGAGGAGCAGTGCATTTATTGTCTGTTACGATACAGTTAAAAGAAAATTCAGAATCTACAAAATGAATGATTAATCTTGGCCGAGATCCTGATCTTTACAGAAGGCGTAGCTGGCACTGCACATGCAAAACTGGTTTCTAATTTGCAAAGCAAAGTTCTCGCCCGCGTCTCGCTTGCTAACAAACTATTTGCATTATTTATTGATGGCATTGTTGGTTCATTCAAATAAAAGAAGACCAGTGACACGATAGGGGTACTTCAGATTTTAGCTTTACATTCTCCTTCAATCAAGATGCACCAAATTACACTCACTCATAGATCAGTTCTCTAAATATGTCAGATGTTTTTCATGGTGATCCATGGATTATTCTCTGGGAAGTTGGAGACAAAGATGTCGCAAAAATCCGTTCAGTTGTTTTCGCATGAAGAAGAGACCACCTCCTCGGCAGGGCTAATAAAGTCATGTGTGCATTAATAAGAAGTTTGTTCACAGGCATGTCTCTCCCAGCATGCAGCTGCACGGAGATGATATTTGTTCAACAGAAGCCTCCGGGCTCACAAACATGATTCAAAACACACACGCAGGACTCCTGCTTTTAGAGATTCACCCACATCCTGCTTCTCGTTACATTGTGCAAACGATGCCTGTGAGGTTTGCCAGCTGCAGGGTGTAGCTGCTGGGAGCCGCAGCCTCATCGGGGGGGAAGATTCCCAATGCGCTGTGATTCCCCTCGGCTCAGAGTTTTAAAACATCTGCTGGAAGACAATGCAGCTGCCTCTTCTCTCGCGATTCATTTCCCTGATTGTCAGATTTACATGTTAGAAATGTCTGCAGGACCACAGTAAGACGGGGGGGGAGGAGGCTTTAGCTGTAATTAGCACATTTCAGTGTTTTTACTAAATAGTTTTCATCTCTGCAACAGTTTTGAAGTGTTTTGCTGAATCGTTTGCACTAAATTGACTGATGTGTGTGTTGTCACCGCTGGAATTGTGTATCAGCACTATAATTAAAATACACAGGATTGCGATAATTGCTGCTCCTGTGGAAAAACATGCACTGAGGATTCTGTATCTTTGTTGAATGTGTTTAATCAAGAGAAAGAGAATGAACCGTCTCTGAATTCATCGCACAGACAAATTCATGTGAAGGATTTAATTTTTAACGGGTTTGTTGTGAAATGGGATTGTCAACACTGAGAGCTGCACCTCTAACTGACAGAGGTAAATTATGGTTCAATTTGTTCTTTTGTACGTGTGTGTGTGTGTGTCTGTGTTTGTGTGTGCGACAGTGTTGCCCGACAGTCCCAACTTCCCCTACAGACGGTACGACCGCCTCCCTCCCATCAGCCAGTTCTCCATCGAGAGCGACTCGGACCTGTCGGAGACGGCGGAGCTCATCGAGGAGTACGAGGTGTTCGACCCGTCGAGACCACGGCCCAAAATCATCCTGGTCATCGGTAAAGCTGCAACACAACAAACACAACATCACAACTACACGTCATACAACACACAAATGAGGAAACACTGTGTGAAATACCAAAGACGCCGTTATTTATTTTGTGTTCCACTGGTGTTTCTGACTTGAAGCACTCATCTGGATTCCTTGGATGTTTCCACGAGATAACAAAGTCTGATACATGAATAGAAAAAGGTCAAAAATACAGAATAGAAGTTTATGTTTGCTTAACTGATTATCTAAAAATACACAGCCTGGATGGGAACAGCTGGGGGAGTGTGTGTGTGTCTGTGAGTGTGTGTGTGTGTGTGTGTGTGAGTGTTCCAGGTATTACCCATGTTCTGAGGACCTTAAAACTGTTTACACGATCCCATTAGGGTGGCATAAGCAAGTCTCTATAATGTAAATCATTACATTACAAGGGGAAGACATGTTTAAGGTTAGATCAGGGTTAGCTTACGATAAGGATTTTTCCTGGTATTTGAACGCAGCCTCACCTCTCTCCCTGAGTGTCAGCGGGGGGGGGGGGGGGGGGGGGGGGGGGGGGATCTGGTTGCGTGTTGTGACACTCACGCTCTCCTAATCGGTTTTCCTCGATGCGCCCCTGCTTCACCCTGTCATGCACATTCATTAAACTCATAAATTAAGCTTGGCAGCTGCATAATACGAGTAATGACACTGGAGAGAGGCGGCTATTTATAACCGCTCTTTAAAATACTCTAAATAAGCAGGAAAAGGACCTCAGAGTCTTTCCCGAGCTTTTTAACCTCCTGCCAGTTGTGTGTGTGTGTGTGTGGCTTCATGTTGTGTACCTGGGATGTTCACACACTGTCTGTGATGTGGAGGACGGTTGTTTCCTCTCAGCACAAAGCCACTTCCAATCTCGTCTTGGTGAGCACATCGTGGCCTATGTTTTAAAAAAAGGGGAAGCAGGACGGCGACAGCTGTCATCTCTTCGGAGGATCACGGCAAACGTTTGGTCAGGTTAGACCAGAGAGACACAGACCGACAAGGACACGTGTGGTCAGGAGAGGGGACGGGGGGGGGGGGGGGGGGGGCAGGGCTCGAACGCTAAACAACAAAACCCCCACAAAACACAGAGCTCTATGATAAACTGCCCTAAATACATTTGATTTGATCTATTGGTAGTTTTACGCTTCCGCAGCAGCAGCAGACGCAGACCACAGATATTTTGTCTGCAGGCTGTTCATCCATCTGTCCCTCCCCCCCCCCCCCGTCAATCTGTCCGTCTGTCTGCCTGTCCATCTGTCCCACTCTGGGGAAAGATGTATCTCAGAAACCCCCTTTGAGGGTTGAGGTTAAATTTGTGTTTCTCAAAGATGGTTCCTGTCTGATCAGGTCGTTCTTCTCACGCTGATGTTTGTGAAAAGTTATTTGATGCTTTAAAAACAGTTTGACACGTGATGACTGACAGGTGAGACAGACTCATGATTGGCAGAGCGTGTGTTAAGTTGGGATTCAGTCTACTGTCCTCTTAGATAGCCACGCTTGTATCCGGGATATTTTGGCTTTATTCTGGGATAATTGGAGGAGGAGGAGTCACGTCCTCCATCTTTATTTACAGTCTATGGGACATTGGTTAACTTGGACTGAACTGATTTTAGTACTTGAAGCCGAACACTGGTACCAGCTCAACACTTGGAAATCAGCAGATCTTGTGGGGACAATTATCCTCACTTGGCTGAGAGAACCCGACATTCTCATTTAGATCCATCCATCCATTTCTGGCAGCAGCACCAGGAATGGAGGACAGGCGGACTGGATCACCGATGGGACAGCTTGTTCCCAGGCTGTCCTCATCTCGGCCAGTTTCCCAGCGGCTGGCATTTCTGTGGTGACAGTAGGAACTGGAATGAAACACGTGTGTCAGTCAGCGAAGCAGCATTCCGGGCGTCACATGGTTTTTTACAGCCACTTACCTGAGAACAGGCCTTCCACTAAGTGACAGCCTCACATAGCTCACCGCCAATATGATTTAATTGATTTTAATTGGATTCCCTGTTGTGAGGGGTGATTTCAAATTATCGTACATGTCGCTTCGGCCGTTTTAAACTTTAAAACTTACCGATTTTTTTTTTTATTCTGTTGCGTAACAGCAAAGAATTGATATTTAGATGAGTCGTGATCATATTTATCAAACAATGCGGCGTGAAGCCACTGTCTTCCTCCCGATCATCACTCCTCTGCACCATTCGCTTTCATCGCTGGAATAAAAGAGAAGAGACGATGATTTGTTAGCGAATGTGGGAGGTTCACACGTACCTGCTCCTCTCTCCTCTGCCCCCCCCCCCCCACACACACACACATGCCCTGCTCCCCCGCGTGCACCAGCAAAACACACACAAGCAGGAACAGTCTGACTTTCTCTCACTCATCCACACATGCGCCTCCGCTAACACACCCACACGCCTAACGTTTCACACTCACACATTCCCACACACACACACACACACATACACACACATGCACACACATGCACACGTACTCTCTCTCTCTCCCAAAACATCAACAGCTCTCCCTCTGTGCCTAGGTGGCCCTGGCAGCGGCAAAGGAACACAGAGCCTGAAGATTGCCGAGCGCTACGGCTTCCAGTACGTGTCGGTGGGCGAGCTGCTGAGGAAGAAGATGATCCACAACGCCACCAGCAACAGGAAGTGGAGCCTGATTGCAAAAATCATCACCAATGGCGAGCTGGCACCGCAGGTAGCAGAGAAACAGAGGAGGCGAGGGGCGAGTGTGTGTGTGTGTGTGTGTGTGTGTGTGTATGTGTGTGTGTGTGTCTGAGTGTGTGTGTCTGAGTGTGTCCAGTCACTCGTAGGTCATTATCACAGCGTGACTGTAATACGGAGCTAATTACCAGCATCCATATCAGGAGCGTGCTGGGAGAGGGACGCAAGACAATGATGGAGGCTGTTTCCAACACGTAGTAAACACTCACATTTCTCAATTCAACGTATATATAACATCAGATTAGACCATTTCCTTTCATTTGACATGTCCAAGGACAAAGAAAGGACCAAACAATAACCCTGCACCTCAACGTGGATTCAGCCAAATGAGTAGTTTCAGTCCATTGTTTGTTAAGAGAAGCTTGAATATGAAATCTGTAACAGACAAAGATGAGAGATGTATTCATTATCCCATCTTCCTTTTGACAAGAGGGACAACACTCGAAGGGGAGAAGGTCCTCCGTGCATTTCCTCTTGTAGAGTAACTGTGACCATGCTCATCTGTGAAGCTGAGTGCAGCAAGTACATCATGTCATCGACTGTCAGCCAATGAGAGTCGACTGACGAGAGGCTCTCTGATTTCAGACTGGTCTCAAATTAAAGACGGGTTGTGCTCTCGTGGCTCTCTCCTCAGAAACGTCTCACCTCTAAACCAGTGCAGCTCCATAGAGCGACTTCCTCACGTGCTGACCAGTTGATAGTGTCCTGGAAATCATGAGATTTTAAATAATGAGTTGGTCAGACCGGAGTTGTCTTTAGAGGTTTCATTATTAGCTCTGCAGAGGGTTACACAGCCAGACGGCAGCATGGCTCAGAGTGAAACCACAAGAAGGTAAAAAGGAAGGGATTTTTTATACAATGTGATTAAACAGGAAACAAAACAGAAAGCAAACACAAACCGTCTGCTGTCCGGCATCACTGTGACAAAAAGAGGAATCAAACCCAGACAGATGAAGGTCAACAGGAGGTGGAAGACATCCATGGTGTATCAGCTAAGTGCACAGGAAACAGTCAGAACAGTAGAAGACATTCTTCACAGTAGTTAAACATTGATCAGTGGACTTCCCATTAAAATAGATGGTTAGAAGAGCTGCAACATGGGAGATGTAGTGTTGAACTGGGATGAGGCTGGCAACATGGGAGATGTAGTGTTGAACTGGGATGAGGCTGGCAACATGGGAGATGTAGTGTTGAACTGGGATCAGGGTGGCAACATGGGAGATGTAGTGTTGAACTGGGATCAGGGTGGCAACATGGGAGATGTAGTGTTGAACTGGGATCAGGGTGGTAACATGGGAGATGTAGTGTTGAACTGGGATCAGGCTGGCAACATGGGAGATGTAGTGTTGAACTGGGATCAGGCTGGCAACATGGGAGATGTAGTGTTGAACTGGGATCAGGCTGGCAACATGGGAGATGTAGTGTTGAACTGGGATCAGGGTGGCAACATGGGAGATGTAGTGTTGAACTGGGATCAGGCTGGCAACATGGGAGATGTAGTGTTGAACTGGGATTAGGCTGGCAATATGGGAGATGTAGTGTTGAACTGGGATCAGGGTGGCAACATGGGAGATGTAGTGTTGAACTGGGATCAGGCTGGCAACATGGGAGATGTAGTGTTGAACTGGGATCAGGGTGGCAACATGGGAGATGTAGTGTTGAACTGGGATCAGGGTGGCAACATGGGAGATGTAGTGTTGAACTGGGATCAGGGTGGCAACATGGGAGATGTAGTGTTGAACTGGGATCAGGGTGGCAACATGGGAGATGTAGTGTTGAACTGGGATCAGGCTGGCAACATGGGAGATGTAGTGTTGAACTGGGATCAGGGTGGCAACATGGGAGATGTAGTGTTGAACTGGGATCAGGGTGGCAACATGGGAGATGTAGTGTTGAACTGGGATCAGGGTGGCAACATGGGAGATGTAGTGTTGAACTGGGATCAGGCTGGCAACATGGGAGATGTAGTGTTGAACTGGGATCAGGGTGGCAACATGGGAGATGTAGTGTTGAACTGGGATCAGGCTGGCAACATGGGAGATGTAGTGTTGAACTGGGATCAGGGTGGCAACAAGGGAGATGTAGTGTTGAACTGGGATCAGGCTGGCAACATGGGAGATGTAGTGTTGAACTGGGATCAGGGTGGCAACATGGGAGATGTAGTGTTGAACTGGGATCAGGGTGGCAATATGGGAGATGTAGTGTTGAACTGGGATCAGGGTGGCAACATGGGAGATGTAGTGTTGAACTGGGATCAGGGTGGCAACATGGGAGATGTAGTGTTGAACTGGGATCAGGGTGGCAATATGGGAGATGTAGTGTTGAACTGGGATCAGGGTGGCAACATGGGAGATGTAGTGTTGAACTGGGATCAGGGTGGCCCTGTGGGAAATATTGAAGTATCATACCAGAGGCTTAAGATTATTGTATTACCAGGACAATTAGCGTAAGAGCACAGCATCAGAAACTCCTTCACAAAAACAGATCATTCTTTTAATAAAAAATGACAAATATTTTGTAGTTTGAGATTCTTAATGGGTTTTAATGGAAATGTCATCATGGGCTTATTTTAATATTTGATTAATAAAACAATAGTTAATCGAGAAACATATTGGCAGATTATTAACAATGAAATCAACTGACTGCAATGTGGCTCATGTTCTTGATGCAAACCAGCCAGTGTTGCATTAAAGCTGATGATGGTTCATCAGTGTCCCAGATCTCATTTTGCAGCTCAGTATTAAGTAAAGTGCTGAGTGTGCTGCGTGTGGGGAGAAGTGAAGTGGGAACGAGGGACAGATTCTGGATCTAATGGCGTCTCTCTCGTCTGTCTGTGTTATTGCTGCTGTATTGTTGTGGACAGGTCGTCTCTATCGGAGTCAGAGATGATCATCTGATTCCTTGTGTTCCTGCGGGAGCTCAAACATCAGACGGCTTTTCTTCGATGAGCTTTTCTCATTTTGTCTCCACCTGCGAACATTAATCTGTTTGATGGAGCTGAGACCGGCTTTAATCCCCGAGCAGTCGACTGGGGCCGCGGCTCCCGCTCGGCGGTTAGAAGGGAAATTAAATGTCTGTGTTGCTCAGCGTTGACCACGGTTGTTATTTTTAGACCGGAGCGCTGCTCACGTATCTCTGCCATATCGCATGATGCGTTCTGCCTGGAGGAATACATCCGTACGCACTGACCTCCTCCAGCCACGAGGAAGTAAACGATGATGAGAGAAGCTGGCACTCTCCGCCCCCCCGGCTGCACTCCAGACAATCCTTCTGCTGCTTGCAGAGATATTAAAGTGCAACTGGATAACAGACGAATTATGTTGTTATGTTTAATTAACGATAATTCTTCGACTTTCTATCATTTTCACAGTGTTTATTTCTCTAAATCAGCTTAATTTCCAAAGGGTTTGTAATTAAAACAAACATATTATGACTCTCATTCTTTTGATTGAAAAGCAAATTATAATTGTAACTATAAACTTTTTTGCTTTATAAAAAACAGACTCAGAAAATTGCCCCCCCATGGTTTTGGCAATTGATATGTGACCAAGTTAAAATGCTAAATTTGTGGAATCCTCAATTAGCCCGAACTCCAAGCATCTGGCTAATTGTCGAGATAATTGTGATGATCACACATGTGGTAAATAAACACAAACCAAGGCACCGAGTGACGCTGATCATGAGTCTTGTTTTTGTTTTGTCGTTTCCTCAGGAGACCACGATAACTGAGATCAAGCAGAAGATCATGAAGATCCCAGACGCTAATGGAATCGTCATAGATGGGTTCCCTCGAGATGTCGGGCAGGCCTTGTCCTTCGAGGACCAGGTGAGTGGCCCAGCTGTGGCTCGGGAGGTAGAGCGAGTCGTTCATGGTGGTTAAACAACCCCCCCCCCTGCCTTATCCAGTGTGCATGCAGAAGGGTCCTCAGGCAAGCTGCAGCAGACGGCTGAGCTCAATGAGTGATATACAGTTTATATAAGCGCTGTGTGAATGTATGGGTGGATGTCTCTTGAGCACTCTGGGCGGTCGATGACACTAGAAAGATGTTTTTTCAAAAATACAGTCCATCCATTTACCCATTTTTTTCAGATTTGTTCTAGATGCGAGATCTGTCCAATTATTCGAGAGGGGGTGTCACAACTGTTGTGTTGTTTTCACACACAAAAGAGCCGTGAATCACTTATGTAACTTCTCTCGGCGACAATCAAATCCACACACGGCTGCGTCCTGCAAAAACATGGTGGATGGAGGGAGTCGTTCAGGAGAGGATCTGAAATATTCAGACTTTTGACTCATTCTTTTGATATCGTGTTGTTTTGTTGGACGCACAATCCCATCTACCCACTGTGTCCCTGCTGGGCTTGAAGAACGTCACAATCGGGTTGCATCGCAAACATGATGGCAACACATCCATCCCACATCGTGGCACATGAGGTTTCTCTTGTAGGATCTGGACTGGTCTCAGAGACACTGTTGTTACTTTGTGATGCAGCAAAAGCTATTATCTATACATCAAACACACACAAACACACACACACACACACACACACACACACAGTGATTCCACCGACACCTGCTAGGAGCCCTATATGTACTACGCACTGTTACCTTTCTGGCTCTAGTGGGTGGAGATGTGAGGATGGCAGCTCTGGTTGGGGTGGATCGGGGGTTTGATGCCGAGAGAAGCTGCAGCATCTGCAGGTCATAGTGAGGTCGTTTAGACTCTTTGAAAAGTTATACATGTTTAATAAGTTATATAAGTTCAGCTGAGAAGCTCTGTCTCCAACTCTCTCCAAATCTGGATGCAATTAGCATTTTTGAAAAATGAATTCTCATCACATCGTGCCACATGAGTTATCGTGCACACTGTCATTTTTCAAACGTGTCATATTTGTGTAAACAGTGTCAAAGCCTCTAGAGGGGGGGGTTCACGGCAACAGCCGACGGATGTTTAACCTACAAGTTGCACCGTCAACTTTTGTGCTGATTGGAGACCAGTTTTAATCAAGCAAACCACAAAGCAACTATCCCATCATCACATTTCACATTAGCTGTATGTTGTAGTGACAAAACCAGACTGTTCAAACACACAGGGGCGTCTTATAATTAAACCAAACTGTACGTACGTATTAACTATTTCTAGAGCTGCCCGCTAAGGTATTGTTGCTCCACTTAAATAATATCAGTGCAGAATGAGCCTGAATGAAATATTCATGGCTCCTCTGGAGAGAAAGTCTGTTTTCACCACAGAATAATAAATAACAAATGTGTACGGACAAAATAAGTCCACTAGTTCAAAGTAAATATATAATTTATACTCTTTTCATTCATATTCATAATGAAGAAAAATATCGTTTCATGATCCTTTACAGTCATAGTGGAGGTGGTCTTTCGTCTAATGAAGACTACTAGTTTTATGGATTACACATTTTATTTGCACCTGAAATATGAGCTGTGAGCCCCTCAGTGTTAGATCTGGTCCTGTGTGTTATATTTACAAACCATTAGAGCGAGCAGCGCTTTACATTGGTTCCAGCTGCTGCTCTGACTGGTTTTCCATTTCACTGCCAAGTCGATGCTCAGTGCTCGAAGCGGCGCTCGGAGCGAGGACAGTTTGAACACTGGTTCAGTCCTCTTGTAGGAAACCCCCCAGGCTGAATAAAGAGTCCTTGAGCGAGACTAAGAACTGAGCCGCAGCCGTTCTGGATGATTTGACCCGTTTCCTGTGGATCAATTACTACCTGTCGGGTTTGTAAGACTCCTGAAGTCATTGAGAACATCTATAATAATGTGAGAATACAAAGTAAAGGGTTATAAATGTTAGAAGATGCTCACATGCTCTCGACATGACAGCCTTAGTTTACAGAGCCCCCTAATGGAAACATATCCTTTACACTTGAGCAGCCAACTTTGTGACACATCAGTCGATTGGCTTTTAGAGGAATTGATCATTGTTGTCTCATTTAAACTCGTTTAGCGTTTATCAACATTTAAATGAGCACTCAGTGACTTTTAGAGTGGTTGGGGGGAAATCTCACTTTCTCTGAGTCAGTGCAAGTCCAGTTAGGACAGGATTCATTTAGCAAAAAGAGATTCTCCATGTTCCAGATTAACTAAAGATATTGTGCAGATGATTCAGGTATTGCAGTTGTTACCAAATCACTAAAGACGGTTTGTTATAGATTTGTTAATAAATGAGATGGTGAGACAGTGAGACTCAAATGCAAGATCTGTGTTGAGGTGTATTACAGAAATCTGAGATATGACAGGTTCCAGTAAGTACAATCATTTAGTTTTAGTGAACTTTCATTCAGATCCAGTGAAAAGCTTCGTTCTCAATGGTTTAGAAAATGTGCATTTGAGGAAACATTTAGCCTCGGTGCAAGAAATTGTCAAAGAAAAGAAAGTCCTCTTCACTCTGGTTCTGAAGTGGATGCAATTTATTTTTTGAGCAATTCATTTTCATCTTGGACAATAATTCAAGGTTTTTATGGAGAAACTGTTTGAGCTTCATTGATTCTTACAAACCGGAAAAACATAGAATTTCTGTTGAGACCAACGAGTCTCCCTGTGTGACTGTGTGTGTGTGTGTGTTTGTGTGTGTGTGTGTGTGTGTGTGTGTGTGTGTGTGTGTGTGTGTGTGTGTGTGTGTCTGTGTGGCAACAAGTTAATCCGGTCTATTGTTTGTATCATCGACAGCCATGTGTTTTGTTAATCTGTCACTTAAGGGAGCACTGAAGTGACACATGAACATTAAATATCAAACAACATCACAGTCGACAAACTGCAGCTCCCCGGCCGCGGGGGGGGGGGGGGGGGGGGGATGTTCATGGCCCCCACAGAGGAAACCAGACGGATGAGAAGATGGTTCAGTGAAACATGGGGCTGCACTTTTATCTCCTCATCATTCTAGTAAACGCATGTGAATGGTTTGATAATGGATAGTAGAGATAGATGGATAGATGGATAGATAGATAGAGACTTTGATAGATAGATAGATAGATGGATAGAGACTTTGATAGATAGATAGATAGATAGATAGATAGATAGATAGATGGATGGATGGATGGATGGATGGATGGATGGATGGATGGATGGATGGATAGATAGATAGATAGATAGATAGATAGATAGATAGATAGATAGATAGATAGATAGATAGATAGATAGATAGATAGATAGATACAGACAAATAGACAGATACACAGATAGACAGATAGATGGATGGATAGATAGATAGATAGATAGATAGATAGATAGATAGATAGATAGATAGATAGATAGATAGATGATAGATAGATAGATAGATAGATAGATGATAGATGGATGGATGGATGGATGGATGGATGGATAGATAGATAGATAGATAGATAGATAGATAGATAGATAGATAGATAGGTATATAGACAGATAGACAGATAGACGGATAGATAGATAGATAGATAGATAGATAGATAGATAGATAGATAGATAGATAGATAGATAGATAGATAGATAGATAGATAGATAGATAGATAGATAGATGGATAGATATAGAGATAGAGACTTTGATAGATAGATAGATAGATAGATAGATAGATAGATAGATAGATAGATAGATAGATAGATAGGTAGATACAGACAAATAGACAGATACACAGATAGATAGATAGATAGATAGATAGATAGATAGATAGATAGATAGATAGATGATAGATAGATAGATAGATAGATAGATAGATGATAGATAGATAGATAGATAGATGGATGGATGGATGGATGGATGGATGGATGGATGGATGGATGGATAGATAGATAGATAGACGGATAGATAGATAGCATTCATCTCTTTCATAAAGAAGGTATTTGTCTTGAATCTTCAGGTCATATCTGATCTACTGCTCGGCAGACTGTTCCTGGATCTGCTCCATCGCACTAACCACAGTTGACAACTAATCTTGTCTGGTGTCTTTGTTATATTCTCCTGTTTCCTCGGTAATTGAACATTCTCTCCCTCTTCTCGTGAAAAGGCCGAGTCTCAGTGTTAGAGAGCTCGTAACGTGGCCGCCCGCCGCCGCCTCCGCCCGCCTCCCCTCGCCTGACAAGCGGTTCCACTGTGTACTGTACAGTCCCTGTCTGAGAGCCGCCGGGGAAACAAAACAAAGACTGGAGATGATATTTGTGGCTGCCTCACGTGACAGGGAGACGGTTTTCTATCCAGACAGTCCACACACAGCCCCCCCCCCCCCCCCCCCCCCCGCACGCTCTGATAGATCTCACCGATCCATTACTATGGTTATAATCAGCGATTCCAGCCGATTCAAACACGCAGCAGATTGGATGTGATACCTTCCCTCGGTGCCTCCACATCAGCTGAGGAGAGAAGAATAAACACACAGTCATTCATTAACTCACACTTGCTGCCGAACATTTGGCATTTTCACATTTCCCTGAAGTCTCGCAATTAAAATTCCATCAAATCTTTCATCTTATAATTCTGTTAATTGTATTTCATAATGCATCACACATAATCGCAAGGATGGGATTCAGCTGATTTAGCTTTTATTGTCACAGAGTTTTGAGTTATTTAAAGTGCTGCATGAAAGGGGGTTGATGACAGGTTGTGACTGGATCAAGGGGGGGGGGGGGGGGATTCTCTGGAGATTCAAACCACACAGATAACACATGCATACATTTCTGTTTATACTCGTGTCCCAGCAACGGCTCAGCATCAGCCTCCGCAGCCACCGGTGATTGGAGAGGAGCGGATGACCACTCACACTGTAATGCACAGATGCCGCGGCCCCGAGATTTACAATTGAATTAAGTGGCGACTGGTTGTTAAAGGGATTTCTGTGCAGCTCGGGAGCAGAGAGAGAAAGTAGCAGTGGTGCGGTTTGACTTAAGAAGTGATAACCTGGTGAACCCTAGTTCAACTTAAAAACTGAAAATGTAATATTAACATTTGAAGCAGCGTTGAAGTAACAGTTTGACATTGAAGGAAAAACACTTATTTGCTGTCTCGTCTAGAATTAGATTGAAAACTTGTGCAGCTAAGGGGCCATTAGCTAATCTTAGCATATAGACTGGAAACAGCTACCTAAAGCTCACTAGCTATTTGCACTAAAGTACCTCAGTGAAGTCAAAAGGGTCGTACTATAGATTTTACATAAAGATGGACGACGCTTCTTTCTACTATCCAGACATGCAACCAAAACATCCCGGATACAAACCCTGACATCTTGGGTATTTGGAGTCTGAGCAGCAGCCATCGACCAATCACGAGTCAGAATCAGCTTCCGATTATGACGTTTAATCCCATTTTGAAAAGAATCAATTAACTTTAAAACCAAACTTAACTGATATGACAGAAGCCTACATCTAGTTATACATGCAACTTATAATCGGTTCATTCGCCAAATACTTTGATGATGAATGAGCGAATCATTTGGTTTATAAAATGATCAGTTGAGTTTTATTTTCTATTATTTTTCTATTATTTATTCAAAAATAAGGTAAAACCCCAAATTGCTTAAATAATGAATTAGAAATCTAAAAAGTTGCTGATGAATCAATTAATCAATAAGCTAATTATCAAACTCTACAACATCTCCCCTGGCCTGGTGTTTAGCAACTGCACCTGGAAACTATAAAAAAAAAACACCGTCTGCTGCTTTTAAAACAAAGCTGCTGATAACGTCCCTGTGGCGAAGCGGAAGACCGACTCCACACGATTCCCTCCATCGTTAGCAGCAGCTCAACACTTAAGAGTCGTGGAGCCGGGCCGGAGAAGAGGAGGAGAGAGACGCAGTGATTAAAGATGAAGGCTGGAGGCGGGTGGAGGCGGGTGGAGACGGACGGGGACAGAACGCACTCGGCTACAAAGTCTCCCGGAGTCGGGGGGGATTTGTCTGAGGGACTTTAGCACTAAACGAGACGGAGAGTCAGGTGTGATGGGACGTTACCGGTGGACAAACAGGACACATCAGTGTGTGTGGGGGGGGGGGGGGGGGTAGCATCAATTGAATCATAAAAACAAGATTTAAACATGTGACCTTTAACGACCTTTAAAATTCTTCAATCTCCACTTTGATGACATGATTTCCAAACCGACTCTCTGCAGCTTTGAGCGTCGACTCGCACAGTTAATACCCTGAAGAGCTCAGGACTTTATTTTGGACCCGATATTCCCCGGTGTCGTGTGAGCTCAGGAGTGACCCGGCCAGGCCGCTGATCCTCTGAGGACCCACAGCTTCCATTTTCATTAATCTCCCTTTCCTCCGCTCGGCGACTTTGCCCTTTACAACTTCACGGCAGCCGATAGGAGCTGCTCCTCTGGGCCGGGGGGGACGTCCTCTCTCTGTGTCCTCTCTCTGTGTCCTCCCCTCGGGCCTTCTAATAAACTCTCCTATTGAGCATGCAGGTGTCGATCTATCATTCCATCTGCTCTGGAGGCATCAATCTATACAATATTTAGCAGCATTACACAAAAACTAATGGTGGTAGGATGAGGTATGTGCCAGAGAAGATCTCACTACGTTTTTTTTACGCTTTCACCAATTTCCCAAGGAATAATTAATTGATTTTGATGAAAACAAACAGGCTTTTTGTAGAGAACTGGTTTATGATCGGGGGAAATTTGGTGCAGCTCAATAAAATTTAAGGCTGAGGGCCATTCTTGTTATTTAAATTTTATATAATTGTCCCTGTGTTGGTCTCTGAAACCACCAAACACACATAACTATAGACAAATCATCAATCATGTTGATCTGTGATGAAATATCCAACACGACCTTGTTTCTTGCTGCTTTTCTCTGCAAATTTCTACTATTTTGTGACATTTCTTAAAATAAATGACGAAGTGCTCATTGAAACAACATCCCAGTGATTGATAGTGAACATGGTTGTGGGACAGTTCCAGTTGGTTCATTGATCACTTGGCTGCACGAAGATGTCATCTCGTCTGGTACATAATCATCCTTCATCATCTGAGCAGAGCAGTGGAGGAGCGTCTTCAGTGAGGAGGTCGTAACTCTGCCTGCTCTCAAATTAAGATTAAGATTAAGATTAAGATACATTTATTTATTTATTTTATTTGTCCCAAACACATGCACTGCTTTTCACCCATCTGGTGCAGGACACACAGAGCAGTGAGCAACCATGTACGGCGCCCGGGGAGCAGATGTCGGGGGAGTAAGGTGCCTTGCTCAGGGGCACTAGACAGGGTAGGGAGAATCCTCTTGGATTTTTGGACAGATCAATCCAGAGACCTTTTCTGCCCATAGTCCAAGATTCTTAATGAGTAACAACACATCTTCACATGCACGTGGCTTCATCACCTCCTCCTGTGAGATTCCTGGAGGATTGAGAAGACGTTACAAAGACGTAATGTTTTGCAATTCATCTTTTTCGGTTGGTTTTGTTTTCACCTCGGCTTATTTCCTGCGAGGATACATCGTGACTCATTCACAGAATCTGCAGCCGACAGGTCGCAGATGAATGTTCGTCTCTCGTCTTTTGTTTCTTGTCACTTTGGGACAGAACTCATGGAAACAGGTTGAACTAAAGTGACTTCAGTAATTGTACTTAATACTCATTAGTGGTTTGATAAAAACCTGGTGTTTACTCAGGCTTTGCCCAAACAAAAGGATTCTTAAATGTCAATAACTATACAAAACTATTCACTAGTGCATGTCACAGTATTTGAATTGGGAATCGGGAAGGTTTGCTGTGGACGTGAAACCTGAAACACAACAGGAAGCAACATGTCAGGACATGAATCGCTGGCATTTGTTTATCTCTCAGCTTCCTTTTAGTGTTTTGCCTCTTTTGATTGAGTGCATTTAGTAGAACATCCCTAGAAGGGTATTAATAATCAGGTCAACATCTGCCTGCTAACATGCACCTGATTTAGGACTCGCTCTCTCTCTGCGTGTGTGTGTGTTGTGTGTGTGTGTCTGTGTGTGTGCGTGTGTGTGTGTGTGTATTAATGAGGAAGATGCTTCCCTGGCCTTTACGCGGGGGGCGATAGCATCACTGACGGAACTGCCGGCATTAAAACAGTTTTAAATAGACGCCTCTTCACGCTGATCCGCTGGCGAGGATCGGAACATTCTCCTACCTCGTTAGAAACGTCTGGTGTGTGTGTGTCTCTGCTGCACGTCCACACAATGAGAACACAAGAGTGGTCACTAAGGCAACGGAAACAGGTACGCAAAGACTGAGAGTCCTGTTGTCGAGGTGGCATGTGCACGTGTGCGTCTGCAGGAAGCGACACCACACGTGCTATTTTTGGCCGCGGCTGATCAAACGCAGCCTCGAGGAGCAGAGTTCCTTGAAGGCGGGAGGAGAAGAAGAAGAAGTTCCTCACCGGTGATGAGGCCGGGGAGTCAGGTCCAAGTCCAGGAGATTAATTAATGCTCTGACTTGAATGTGGAAGTGGAGCCAAACCAAGTGGCTTCCCTTTAAAGCCCAATAGCAGCATCACTGATCTATAAGTAAGCAACACACACACACACACACACACACACAGGGTTCATTACTAGTTGGTTACTGAGGAATGTGTTTGTGTGCTGGACTTTGTGAAACAGAGGCGGTCAAGCTCGTTGATTAGATCTGTATCACTCACACCTCGCTCGGTGCTGCTGCTGCTGCTGCTGCCTGGTGGAGCAGTCGGGGGGGTGGGGTTGGTGGGTGGGGGGGGTCGATGCACCGTCTCTCACGTCTTAGCAACAGGTGCTGCAGCCTTGTCCTGGTTACTTCATCGTCTCGTGGTTGAAGTCGTTTCACCGGAGGGATTTCACTTCAAGTTTTGAAATTAATGTTTTCGCAGCAGAACGGGTGACCCAGATATTAATAGAGCATAAAAACATTAATCATATGTAATCACGAGTGAATGTTTCCTGGTTGTGACAAACCATTTGAGCAAAGACTAATGAGTCATCACCGCATTATTCACGCGTATGGATGATATGAAACATCTGGAGCTGTCAACTTACAATAACAGACTCTGAGCTGTGGATAGATGGAAATACATCGATGACTCACAGAGGTCATAAGAAAGAAGCCGTCTGCAGTCGCCCTCCTCTGATTGTCAAACACAGGAAGTGAAACAAAAGGGCGATTGTGTGTGTCTGTGTGTGTGTGTGTGTCTGTGTGTGTG
The DNA here is from genome assembly GCF_947347685.1 of Pleuronectes platessa. NCBI lineage: Eukaryota > Metazoa > Chordata > Actinopteri > Pleuronectiformes > Pleuronectidae > Pleuronectes > Pleuronectes platessa. The sequence goes on from NC_070638.1 coordinate 4,183,121, forward strand.
TGTGTGCAGCAGGTAATGGTGTTCTCCTCTCCTGCTGTGAGACTAAGGTGTCGTCGTCCTCTCTCACAGTTCCACCACCTGTTTTCAAACTGCATCACTTGAGGAGCAGCTGCAGGCTTCCTATCGAGGACACGTCCATGTTGCTCATTCAGTTCAATTCAAAAGCTGCTGTAGAAGACGAGAATACTGAGAGTGAAGTTGTTATTCTTGTGTAGATTTGAAGTGGCTGTAATGTTTCCACCTCTGATCCTGTCCCTGTAGATATGCACCCCCGACCTGGTGGTGTTCCTGGCCCTCACCAACCACCGTCTGAAGGAGCGGCTGCAGAAGCGAGCCGAGCAGCAGGGCCGACCCGACGACAACCCCAAGGCCATCGACCGCCGTCTGACCAACTTCAAACAAAACACCATTCCTCTGGTGAAGTACTTCCAGGAGAGGGGCCTTATTGTCACGGTGAGGCCGCTGGAACAATCACTCTATGTGTTTTTGAACTTGCAAACTCCAAATACAAAGGTCACGGTTTGGCGGCAGGTTTGATCCATGGGCTGTTCTTCCTTTCCAGCCACTGGTGCCGCCATTTTGTGCAATTGACTTCAGTTGGAGTCAGAATCTGCACAGTAATGATGAACACACTCAACCAATTAGACTCAGTCTCAAGACCTTTCAACCTGTTTTTATAGCATCAAATAACTATTAAAAACTAACTTATCAGAAATATGTCAGAATAACTCAAAGAATGAAATGTCCTTAGTGTAGTTTGGTCCATGTTCCATCCACTAACATGGAGGAGGCGGGGTTAATGATGTATAGTGCAGCCAACCACCATGAGGGACTCACACCTCTACTTCATATGTGAGTGCTGTCATGTCATCCATCTTTATGAACAGCCTGTGGTTTGGAGCTAGAACCTTCTGTTCAGCGACAGTGCCGACCACTGCACCATATTGATCCGAGAAATCAATATCTAAAGATGACATTCAGGCGTGTGGTGGTTTTTGCAGAAGTAATTTATCTCCACGTCTCGGGCGACAAAGTCACCGATCTTTCTGGACTGCATTTCTTGAGCTGCTGATTGTTTTTCAAGCTTGAGGACACATTGTCTGTAGGGAGAGAGGACTCGGTGTTAATTAGAGACCGTCGGGATCTCCTCTAAACTGTGTGCTTCGGTGCAGAGGGGTATCGGTGGTACGTGTGAGGCGGGTGCTGATGGAGCTATCGGATCCTGTGGCCAACAGGAAGTGGCCGCCCACTCTGTCTGTGTGAGTCTTATCGATTCTGTCTGAGTCTCGGAGCTGCGTCGTCTTCCTCGCTGCAGAGGGAATACTGAATCACTGCTCCACTGTTACTGGGAGGTGTGGTTTGCATGGTTTTAGATTGTTGTCTCGGGACATTTTAGACACAAGGACAATCTCCCGCCTGTGTCGTGTAACCAGATGTCCTCCTAGAGACAAAGCCTGCAGTTTGTGTCTTCAGGTCACTGAACTACTGACAAGGCCCAAAATCCAAAGATATTCTTTTTGGTATGGAAGTTTTATAAATCTTTGTGTAACATAAAATGTATGTTTGTAATGATACAGGAACTATGAAGTCGAAGTTACATGAAGTACTATTAAAGGTGCGATAATAATAAATGATCAAACTAGCAAAGTAGTGAGGGAGAGGAAAGTATGAAACTTAAATTGTGTCGTCTCATCTGTGTGGGTTCTTCACACCGAGAGTCGTACTCACACTTTTTAATCTCGGCTGCTCAGAGGAAAGTGTTTGTTCCCTCGCGGCTGAATTGTGAGTTAAAATGTTGCTCTTTTGTTTGTTGGAGGTGGAGGCTGCCGCTTCACAGCCTCCATCCATATTCATGCCCAGGTTATGATTATTTCATGATATTACCCAGCAGCCCTCTGTGTCAGACCTGTTTTTATACTAGCAGAGTAATGAAAACATTTTAGCTCAGCATGGACCTGGAAGATAATTCTGTCGAGTCGAAGGTGGAGCTGCAGACTACTTTTTAAATCAAAGCCCTTTCTGGCTAAAAGCTCCGTGTTTAAAATCATAAGGATAAACTTTGTGTAAACAGTCGAGCACCTCGGGAAAGAGCAGGACAATGAGGTGAGAGAAAAACAAACATCCATCTTTTTTCAAAATGCTGATCGGATGCTGTTCGTGCAAAGTCGTCCAAACACCTTTCTCCCCAGCAACACCCCCCCGCTCCCCTCTGGGATCCTGAGGCGTCCCCAGGTCAGATATATATTTAATCTCTCCAGTGGGTTCTGGGTCCATCCCGGGGGGCATCCTCCCAGTTGGGTGTGCCTGGGAGCCCTCCGTTTAAACGGCGCCAAGCCAGGAGGCAGACTTATCAAACGCCTGAACCAGCTCCACTTTTAACACGAGGGGGGGGTGGGGGGGGGGGGCAGCAGCTTTACTGGGAACTCCCTCCAGAAAACAACACCAGTAAAACACAAGGACGTCAAGCTGCTAAGAGCAGGCAACACAGCACAGGGAGGTTAAATGAGGCGTTTCTTTGTTCTATATAAAAGCTCAGCAGCAGAATTTATTTTTGGACGGATATTAAAAGATTTTCTGGTTATGAGAAGAAAGATGTATTTAGTGTCTTTTAAAAGTTAAGATTGAACCATCATTTAGTCAAAGTGAGATGTCAAAGACTTTTGTTCAGGCTTAATTGGAGAAGATATTTGTGAGTCATCAGCATAACGACGAAATGAAGTGAGCACTGTGTTGGAAGAGGAGCAGATCAGAAGTACTGCTCACATAAATACAGTCCCTACACACAACACTGGACACTGATACAACACAATACACAATACTACCTGTTTACACTTTTAAAAACTACTGCTTAATAGTTTACAGTGTCTGGAGTTATGGTTTTCTGTAAGTAGTATATCTATATCATTGACCTTTTGAAAAAGACAGCACAGGTTCTAAGGAAATCTGTTTTTAATTGTTAGCAACCCTAATATCTTTAGTTTTTGTCTCAGGTGTTTGTATTTGAGTGTCAACAGATTTCAGTCAGAAAAAGGAGGATGCTGTTATAATATAACACTAGAAACGAACTTCCTTCCACTGTCTCCCAGTCGTTTAGTGTCTCCAGCAGCCGTCTTTAATGAGCTTAAGCACGTTTTTTGTATAATTTGTGAACAACATTGCATTTCAGTGCGATCAGGGCATGAAAACACATTTTAAAAGATGAGATTAAATTGCGATGGGATGAGATTCCTCCCGTCCGGCAGTAATTATCCCCGGAGCAGGACTCAATACTTCCCTGACTAATGAATTCAATAAACTGTGGGGTAATTGCTTCGGCTTCTCGGTGAAAGGCTTCTCTGAGAAAACACTCCTTTCATTTTAAATGTCAGGTTCAATATGGCAGGACACAACTCCATAAAAGAACAATCACAATGAATCATTACTCCACAAAGTCGACGCTGCATTGAAATGTCTAAATTGACAATACGCACGTCTACGAGTCTATTAATTCTAGATGTGTCATTTAATTAACTCAGGAAGTTCTGGCGTCTTGTTGCTCAGCGTTCTCGGCTTTCTGTCATTTTCCTCACGCACGTCAAGTACTGACATTTAGATGTTTGTGCTAAAAGTGACGAAGACGATTTTCAGGCCGGCTGACTCAGCTTCTCGAAAGACACACAAACACACACAGCTGCACAAAACAAAACTAAACCCGAACCAGGAAATGCAGCGAAGAGAGATAATTGTTTGTTGTGGCCTCGACTGAAGCCGTGTTGTCATTCTAGAAACAAAGGGAGCAATCTAATTAGGTATTCCCTGAGTGAGTTCAGCTCCAGCTTCCTTCCTACATGTCACTGGATGTCACACAGATACAAACACACACACACACGCACACAAACACACTTGTCTCTCCAGGGACGGCTACCAGGTGTGTGTCTATTACTCCTGGAATATAAATGAGAAACAGGCTTATCAGAAAAAGCATGAACTTTACATGAATTGTCTTCATGTTAAACACAAACACAACTGACCTGAATTTCATAACCTTGAGTTTAACCTTCGCCTTTTTCCATTCATCTATTTTTCACCTGTTCATTTCTCCTCTGTGACGACTCGGAGCTCCACACAGCTTCAAACTAAAGAGTTATACATTGTTGAAGTGTGCAGGATTAATCAATTCTCCAAATTCTCTTCAGCTCAAAGTCTTCAAAAACTTCATATGGACTCATTCATACGATCAAGCAAAAGATTTGAAGTTATAAAACACACTGAAAAGAACTGCAGCCTTTTTACAGAGCACAGAGTTATGAGTCATGTGTTTCCTGCCTTGAATGGTCGAGTTGTTTTAACTCAGCAAACAAGGTTAAAGTTTGACATAAATAAAACAGGCTGAGGTTTTTTAAAATAAAGATAAGAGCACAAATAATGAAATTTAAAAAATATGAAATGTGTAAAAGAGAATGTTATTAAAACTCCTTTGAAAGAAACATGAAGCAATGAGGACCTGTGTCTACGTGCAGGTTGATGAGGGTAGAATAAATCTGTCTCTAGATTTTTAATTAAAGGCTTTTGAATCCTGTCTGTTGCAACAGACGGAGGAGACAGTTACTTTTTTCTAACTGAGCACAACTCATTTGGAACCAGATAGAAGCAGAGGAGAGTATGAACTTAAAACTTATATTCAACAATCAATTTATGGACACACTTGAAGGGCACCGAGGCTAATTGGACAATTAAAAAGATATTGCATTAACATGTCTTGAGATCTGAAACATCCTGATCGTTATCTGGAGCTGCACATAATTTCACCTGTTCATAGATATCAGGACTATTTTCATGAAGATCTCTGCATTATGTCTTTAGAGTGTCCAAAGCCCTACTTTGCAATGTTAGAGAAAAGAGTCCTGAATCAGCCTCCTTTACTGAGCCTGTTTCAATAAACCAATAAACTCCACCCCTCCACCACGTCTCAAGAAAAACGGTTCAGTAGTTTTTGCATAATCCTGCTAAAAGTCAAACAAATAGCAATTAATAGGAACCTGCCTGAGGAAGCAGGGTTTTCAAAGGCCAGTGTGACAGATCGTGTCGCACTGGTGTTGTCATTAGATGTGGTTGTTAGCAGAAAGAGAGGATGGTTGAAATGTGGATGCAGCATTAGTGCACTGGAGGAGCACAGGTGCACTTTGCGTTTCCGCTCGCTGCAGATTGAGAGCAGGTTTTAAGGATTCTGCACTGACAGTGAATCATTCCGACCTCAGAGGAGCTTCCTCCTCTGTCCTGCAGATAAATGACGTGAGCAGCCTCTGCTAAGAATAAACACATTTTACGGAGCCTCTCTCCTTTGGAGTGGACATAAGTATAGTTTTGTTTTTTTCCTGCTCTCGATGGTGAAACACGATGAGAGGAGAGGGACCTGATGGATTTTTTTCGAATGCCGCGCTCTCTGGGGAATCCTCAGCTCGATTCCCCCCCCCCCACACTCCTTCTCTGCAGGTGGACGTCATTGTCCCTCAGGTGCTCAGAGGACTCTTCCACAGAGCACACACCAGACAATGGGCGCTGTTCTCTAAGTTCACCACAGAGGAAGTGTTGTTTTGTGGCTTTTCCTCGTCTTACACCTCTTTTACACCAAAGTTAGCAGGTAGGCAGGGTTTCGTCAAACTCAGGTAGACTCTCTCTCAAAAAAAGAAAGGCCATTGACTCCGCTCCCATTTGCCAGGGAAGAGTTTGCCTTTCTCGTTTCCCCCCCCCCGCCCGGTGAGTCATGTTTGACATCAATCACAAACGCACCGGAACCCAAAGCATCAGAAACCTTATCGTCTCCCCAGTGCTGCGTCTTGCATGATACAGAGAAGAGCTTACGTCACGCCAGAAGAGGGGCAGCCTTAGATTCTAGACTGGCAAAATAAAGAAGACTGAATCGAGTGCGTCATGGAGGAGACCATAGATTGTTTCTATTCCCATTGCAGACAAAAGCCAAATGCTAGTGGATGTCAGTGGGTTTCTTAACCAGGGGAAAAGGGGCTTTACATTTGTCTGACCTCCTCTCCGACCCCTGACACTCATTTCTTTATGTAGTTTACATGTTGAGTAAAGAACCCTGCTGAGAGCTAATCTGTCGCGTTCCTTTATTTCTGATTTCTGCATGCACGAGGTCACCTTTTCAGCCGCTCGTCATTTGCTCTGCTGGGAACAGGAGGTCAGCCGAGAAAGGTCGGTTTCAATCAGCGTCGTCCTGATTCACAAAGCCGATTCTTCACGCCCGATTTTGTGAATACAGTTTGTGCAAAAGGAAAGTTTCTGACCGCCAAAGAATCTGAAAGAGACCGAGGCTAATTAATCTGGTTTTATTAAAGCTTGTGGTGTGTGTGTGCGTTGAGTGCAAAACAGCCCGAGTGTGTAGCTCCCAGAGACCAGAGCTCGTTTTTCATGTTTGATCTTATAATGAGTCTCGGTCTGGAAGTCGCAGCCGCTGAACTCCGACCAAAGCACGTCCGTTTTACTTATCCTGTTGTAGGTTAAGGTCGTGACATTTTTTTAAAGCATTTTATTTGACTCCTAGTAAATGCTATAACCTGCATGATACACACTTCCTATATCACTGTTTATAAAGATGGATAACACGTCTCCTCTTCCTCCCACGATTCAGAAATTAAGCTAAAACATCCCGGATGCAAACTTTGCCATCTTGTGCCGATGAGGGGATTGAGGCGCGGTATCAAGGTCCCACCGATACATGCTCTTGACCAATCACAAGAAACCATCTTTGAGAAAAAATTATTTGACATCTATTTTTGCGTTTTAGTCCCATTCACTAACATGGAGGAGGCAGGTTTACCAATCATACTGCACCCAGCCACCAGGGGGCGATCAAGACGCTTGGCTTCACTTTTGGGAGCTGTAGTGTCGTCCATCTATAAAATAGAGTCTACGTTTCAGCCTTAAGGTTTAGAGTGTGGGGTTTAGTGGCATCTAGTGGTGCAGCTGTGTATTGCAACCACCTGAATCCACAGGGGCCTTCAGGTACCTTCAGATTTGAAAGGTACTTGGTGTTCAGGGACACATTGTGACCACTTGTGGATTTAATAATTCTGTGACATACAACACAGGCGGAAGTATTAATAATAGCACATAAGTGTTCCAGACCCGCACGGTAGTTAGCAGCTGGCAGCCAGTAAACAGCAGAAGACATCACATCATAAAAAACACAGATGAAAAACAGGAGCAATCAAAAAGCAATCTGACTCCAGAAGGCAGCTTCACAGCGGTCGACACACTTCTTCTTCTTCTTCTTTCCTTCTATTGATCTCAACGTGGAGACATGAGACAAATCACACCAGGAGTAAATGTGATCAGGTGGAAATTCTATCTGGATATAATCTGGAAATAAGAAACATTTTTGATATTATTCGATCTGATTCTATTAAAGGAAGAGTGAGGGATTCATTTATGACAAACAGAGGTCACACAGAAACACACATTTTATTTCAAAAAGCTGGACAATAACATTTGAGTTTTTATGTTTTTTATTTTTCTTACAGTTGGATGCCGACCGAGATGAAGAGGAGGTTTTCTGTGACATCAGCACGACTGTGGACAACAAGTTGTTTCCTTCCAACGAGCCGGGAGCTGGTGAGATGATCTCTCATTTTACAAAACACTGTGACACCTCCAAAGATTTTCATCTCAGCATGATTATCCTGGGCAACATTACAGCTTTATTATGGGGTTTTAATAAAAGTCAGCTTAATCCACTAAAGGAAAATAAGAGAGAGATTATAAGATTTGATTACTTCATTTAATAAAAAGTGTATGTGACACAGCTACCACAGAATTCAACCTCAGATAAAATGTAAAGTTTCCACAGGAGAGTTTTGAGTCTTAATGAATAAAAAAAAAATCATAGCATTGATCCAATGTGTGTATATATATACAGACACATTTATATAGAGCAGTTGATGACAGTCTCTGCAGCAGCTACATGGGCTGAAACAATGATGAAACCTGATGCAATAAAAACCATCACCAGCAGCAAAATACCATCAGTCCCAGTGGAGAACGTCAGGCGGCTTAGAGCCTTTTTTAAAAGCTGCTAATCAATGTGAACACTGCAGCGGAGAGGGGGGGGGGGTCTCTCCAAAATACTCCAAATACATGTGAAGGCAGAACAAGCGAAAGAACATCAACCACCAGCTCCCTGGTTACCACAGGAGTTGTCATGGCAACCAGTGAAACCAGTGAGGAACCGAGTCAGCGAGGTGGGAATCCGTCTCCGATGGTTTGATGGTAACTGGTCCTGATCCGGTGCTGCCAGACGCAACCGAGCTGCCTGTGCTACACTGACAACTACACCTGAAATGAGCTGATTCTGGTTCATTCATCACGTACGTCTGCTCTGTACGTCTGCTCTGTACGACTGCTCTGTACGTCTATTCTGTACGTCTGCTCTGTACGTCTGCTCTGTACGTCTGCTCTGTACGTCTGCTCTGTACGTCTGCTCTGTACGTCTGCTGCTCTGTACGTCTGCTCTGTACGTCTGCTCTGTACCTCTGCTGCTCTGTACGTCTGCTCTGTACGTCTGCTCTGTACGTCTGCTCTGTACGACTGCTCTGTACGTCTATTCTGTACGTCTGCTCTGTACGACTGCTCTGTACATCTGCTCTGTACCTCTGCTGCTCTGTACGTCTGCTCTGTACGTCTGCTCTGTACGTCTGCTCTGTACGTCTGCTCTGTACGACTGCTCTGTACGTCTATTCTGTACGTCTGCTCTGTACGACTGCTCTGTACATCTGCTCTGTACCTCTGCTGCTCTGTACGTCTGCTCTGTACGTCTGCTCTGTACGTCTGCTCTGTACGACTGCTCTGTACGTCTATTCTGTACGTCTGCTCTGTACGTCTGCTCTGTACGTCTGCTCTGTACGTCTGCTCTGTACGTCTGCTCTGTACGTCTGCTGCTCTGTACGTCTGCTCTGTACGTCTGCTCTGTACGTCTGCTCTGTACGTCTGCTGCTCTGTACGTCTGCTGCTCTGTACGTCTGCTCTGTACGTCTGCTGCTCTGTACGTCTGCTCTGTACGTCTGCTCTGTACGTCTGCTGTGTACGTCTGCTCTGTACGTCTGCTGTGTACGTCTGCTCTGTACGTCTGCTGCTCTGTACGTCTGCTGTGTACGTCTGCTCTGTACGTCTGCTGCTCTGTACGTCTGCTGTGTACGTCTGCTCTGTACGTCTGCTGTGTACGTCTGCTCTGTACGTCTGCTGTGTACGTCTGCTCTGTACGTCTGCTGCTCTGTACGTCTGCTCTGTACATCTGCTGCTCTGTACGTCTGCTCTGTACGTCTGCTGTGTACGTCTGCTGTGTACGTCTGCTCTGTACGTCTGCTGCTCTGTACGTCTGCTCTGTACGTCTGCTCTGTACGTCTGCTCTGTACGTCTGCTCTGTACGTCTGCTCTGTACGTCTGCTGCTCTGTACATCTGCTGCTCTGTACGTCTGCTCTGTACGTCTGCTGCTCTGTACGTCTGCTCAGTACGTCTGCTCAGTACGTCTGCTCTGTACGTCTGCTCTGTACGTCTGCTGCTCTGTACGTTCTGCTCAGTACGTCTGCTCTGTACGTCTGCTCTGTACGTCTGCTCTGTACGTCTGCTGCTCTGTACGTCTGCTGCTCTGTACGTCTGCTCTGTACGTCTGCTCTGTACGTCTGCTCTGTACGTCTGCTGCTCTGTACGTCTGCTCTGTACGTCTGCTGCTCTGTACGTCTGTTCTGTACGTCTGCTCTGTACGTCTGCTCTGTACATCTGCTCTGTACAAGCAGAACCAGTTTAATTTGTGTCCGCTCATTTGAAAACAAAAGTTTCCTACTTGTTCTTACACAACAGGCTTTGTTTACCGAAATGTTTATTTAGCAGAAATCCTCCGGGAGGTTGATGAAGGCTGGAAACACAAAGACAAACGGTGAATGAAGAGTTCAGCGCTGGAGAAAAGTTACCCGACGGGTTTCGGGGGTTTTGATCCGTTTCCAGACTTTGTTGCTTGTCCAAGGACAAAACGGTGTCATGTGCTGCGTGGGTTATAAATCCCTTCTGGATACAATCTTCAGATCTTGAGCTTGAATTAAAAATCTGCTAGCGTTATCTTTAGTGTCATCACGTCGTGCCACGATCGAAAGGCAAACTGCTTCAGTGATGTTGCTATGAAGGGAAGAGTCGGCAGCAGGTTTTGCCACGACACATTAACTCAGGATTTTAACGGAGGTTTGTATCAGAGGAGGTGCTGAATCACAGCCAGAGAACATATGGTGCCTGGAAACTCTGCCAGAGGAAAACAATGTGGAGTTATGGTATTGTTATGATCAGGAGAGCTGCTTTCCAATCATCCACTCAGTACATGGGTGTGCAATGAGTGAGGAGCCAAAGACATGATGGACATCTAGAGACCAGAAGGGAAATAAATAGAAGGGTTTATATAAGAGAATAAGATTTAGGATTTATCTGTTCCTCTGTTTGAGGGACTAATATTAAAGTAGAATTCAACCTTAAATAATCCAGTAAAGACTTGAACAACTTCTCTCTCAGTGCATCGGGGCCGACTCCATAAGAAGACTGCAGCTCTCACTCCCAGAGATCCTTGACACCGAGAATTGACTCGTGCTATTTGACAGCTACATACCGGACAAACTCCTGCAGCTCCTCTCGCCTCAAGGTTCAGACACACAAAGAAGACAGGACAGAAAAACACAAAGAGCAACACAAACCCTGCAGAACATCAAACAACAGCTCCTCATTAACTGGCAAGAAGCCACTGAACCCTCTTAATGTTCGCTGAGCCCTTCTGGGTGATCAGGCTGGAAAATCTCATTATATTGTGCTTTAAATAAAATATTACTCTCGTAGGAATGAGAAACCTTAGAGACTATTGATTTTTCTTTTCCTCATTCAGGGCATAAGGGACTGAAAAGAGCTTCCCGTGAAGAGAATGGAGTGATATATGTCACGTTCCATTAAAGAGATCTGTACATATATCTAGATGTTCCTATATGTTTTTCCATAATGGATCCTCCACAAAGGTTTATCCACACAGGAACAAAAAAGAAAAACATCTTGAATTGGAGTGCATCTCAAAAGAACGACCACTAAAAGGTTTATTTCTGCTCCGTGATCCTCTCAGAGATCCGGTGATGGAAAGGAAAAAGCCGCAGGAAACAGGAAGATGGTACAAAATGTAAAAATAGACTGAAAGTTGTTACGACAAAACTCTTTGAGGGAACTTAAGACCATCTGCTGCTGCTGGTGCTACCTTTCTCCCAGCAGAGAGAGAGAGAGAGAGAGAGAGAGACTGCTGCCACTCTCCTGCAGCCTCGGCCGCCCTCAGGCTGTGATTATCTCAGCAGCACATGTGGGCCCAAGCGAAGCGATGCTGACGAACTCAACCACCTGACACCGCTGGAACTCGGTGGGCAAAATGAAAACCCTCCACACAGTCAGAGCTCAGACACCAGATGCACCCTGACACGCTGCTGACTCTCCCAGTTCAGAGCTGCAGGAGAGAAGGGAGGTCACTGCTTTGTTTACTTCTCTGTAAATCTGCTGCATTATGAGGCTTTTCCCACATGATGCTTCTGAGAGATCCACAGCCACCGTCTCCCTGGAATCCGCCTGAATGTTTGAAGCTGCATCCTCACTGAACCTAACCCAGTTCTCTAATGAGGAGGCTCCGACATGCAGGGGGGGGGGGGGGGGGGGGGGGGGGGGGGAAGACAATCTGCCGAGGGGAAGGGTTTCATTCACGACCCATTTCCACCGAGTTGTTCAATGTGTTGGATTTTGTCAGCAGCTGAATCTGAAGATCTTCACACGTTAGAAACCCAAATAAGCACATCACCCAAAATGTGTCAAACAGTTCCTGAGGTTGGTGTTGAGTTTGATGTTTGTTGGTTTCTTCTGTCCTCAGGTCCCAGTGAGCTGGACCTCGGTCTACTGGGTGACATCAGCAGCCTGGGAGATGTGGCTTGCAAATACACTGAGGTAAGATTCACTCGAGCCCCTGAAGCTGTTTGTTTGAACCGTCTGGAAAAGCCTCTGTTTGGTTGTCGGTGAGTCGCTCTGGATCTTGCTCTAATTCTGTTTCTGATGATTTAGCTCCTGTCAGAGCCGCTCATAGTTTAATGTTCCGAATCACTGGTTTAAACTCAATGTTCACGTGCCAACAACCAATTTTGAAGAAGACTGAAAGCTGCAGGAATAGAAAAGTAAGTAGAAAAAGATCTGGTTTGATTGTCATGCTGATCCTAAGGACTTGGGTGATCAGAGCACATATGTATACGTACAAAAACAAGCTTGATTTTGATTTTACTGTCTGGAAGTTGCTGTTTTATTTTGGCGAAGTCCAGGGAGCATTGCTGTTTTCCATAGTTTCCAATGGCCAATCATAGTGCTCCATACTAAGGAAGAAGAAGAGTCAGATACATATTACTACCGTCTATATATCCACCATCTTCCCCTGATTGTGTTTCTGTTGGTCTGGTCCTGCCGCCCACCAGGTCACTCTAATGGGGCCTCATGCAGTTTCAACAGGCGAGACTCTTTCCCTGCCCGTGGTCACAGTGGGAAAGAATCGAGCTCGTCCAATAGGAGCAGGCCGCTCTCTGGGGTTCAGGGCAGGAGTTTCACAATCCTCTGTGGGTCTGTAATGGGATTGATTTACACCACAGCACAATACTGGAGTATTGGGACTGATGACGGGGACTGGTCTTTATATACAATCTATGGGGACGGTGCACATCTTAAAACAGCAATTCAAAAACATCTCACTCCAAACATCTGGTAGTCTGGATCATCACAGTCTAACGTCAAAGACAAAACCTTTAACTACAAGTGAAAAGAAAACAAACAAGAAATAAAATTAGTTATTTTCCAGAGACAAGATTTCCTGACTATGATTCGATATTACCAGACAAGTCACAGGTTCGATCCCCGCAGCCGTAACAATGTGTTATGAATCTTAATACTTTCCTCTCACCTCAGACATCACTATAACAACCTGATTGGAGTATTGTCATCAGCAGTAACTTAATAATCGTCTTATTGCCCTTTCAACGTGACATTTTTTTTATCTCATTAGAGAAATCACATTTTGAATCGTCGCTAACGAGCCGAAGTCCACGAGCTTTTCTATTTTCTATTTTCACAACAAACTGACAATCGACAAATTACCTTTTTCAAACCAGGCAAACTGTGAACTGGTGGATTCAGTGTGTCCAGAGATGGAGGAAGCTGTTGTTTCCATGCTCGGGAATCATTCCTCCACTCGGCCCTGGTGCCGCGGTGAATCATGACCCCCGACCCGAGAGTCTCATTAATGCTCAGCTCCCGATGCCTCGTCTTCCTGCTGCCTCGTGGAGATGCTTCACTGTTTTCACTTTTCGATCCAGGCCTGATTTGTTCAGGGCTCTCTCACATCTCACCTCTTCATTTCCACAGAGCCTTGAATTCTCACTTGGGAGCCGGAGTCGATAACTGAGTCTGTTCACCGCCGGCTGCTCGGCAGTGGAGACTCTCAGGTTTCTCTCTCTCCCTCTGCAGAAATTCGCTGGTGGTCGAATAAAAACTCTTTATTTGTCCTTCTCTCTTCTTCCTATTTAGTAAAATATATCTGTTTATCTTTCTAAAAGCCAGACCAGGGTTAAAGCTTTTAATCCCAGAGTCACTCCCATCAAAAAACGATGATACCTTTAAAAGGAAAACACCAACGACAAGGAGGACCAAATGTTCTCTGTATTGGTTTAAAGTCTAATTCAGGTTTTCTTGTTCTTCTTTCTTAATTCTGCCCTTTTTAAAATTGATGGAATCCACAGTTTGATACGTACATCACTCCCTGCATGAATTCCAAAATGTAGTTATATTGATCTATATGTTTAGTTTTATGTATTTTTCTATACGTTTTGGTCTCTGGCAAAGTTGGAGGAGACCAAAACAGAGCAAAAAAAAATAGAATACTGGAA